>NW_028115452.1:0-98337 GCF_964273445.1 Streptopelia decaocto | reverse complement strand
AAATTGTAAACATGTGGACATGGATTTTGAAAATTCTAGAGAGAATTTTAAAAGCTTCAAGAGAATTTCAACAATTTTGAGAGGGATTTGAAAAGTTTCAATGGGAATGGGAAGAATTGGGACAAAAATTGGAAACTTTTTAAGGGACTTTGAAAAAATTTCAACTGGAATTTTAGCAATTTTTTTATGTGAAATTGTAAACATGTGGCCATGGATTTTGAAAATTCTAGAGAGAATTTTAAAAGCTTCAAGAGAATTTCAACAATTTTGAGAGGGATTTGAAAAGTTTCAATGGGAATGGGAAGAATTGGGACAAAAATTGGAAAATTTTTAAGGGACTTTGAAAAAATTTCAACTGGAATTTTAGCCACTTTTTTATGTGAAATTGTAAACATGTGGCCATGGATTTTGAAAATTCTAGAGAGAATTTTAAAAGCTTCAAGAGAATTTCAACAATTTTGAGAGGGATTTGAAAAGTTTCAATGGGAATGGGAAGAATTGGGACAAAAATTGGAAAGTTTTTAAGGGACTTTGAAAAAATTTCAACTGGAATTTTAGCCATTTTTTGACGTGAAATTGTAAACATGTGGACATGGATTTTGAAAATTCTAGAGAGAATTTTAAAAGCTTCAAGAGAATTTCAACAATTTTGAGAGGGATTTGAAAAGTTTCAATGGGAATGGGAAGAATTGGGACAAAAATTGGAAAATTTTTAAGGGACTTTGAAAAAATTTCAACTGGAATTTTAGCAATTTTTTAATGTGAAATTGTAAACATGTGGCCATGGATTTTGAAAATTCTAGAGAGAATTTTAAAAGCTTCAAGAGAATTTCAACAATTTTGAGAGGGATTTGAAAAGTTTCAATGGGAATGGGAAGAATTGGGACAAAAATTGGAAAATTTTTAAGGGACTTTGAAAAAATTTCAACTGGAATTTTAGCAATTTTTTTATGTGAAATTGTAAACATGTGGACATGGATTTTGAAAATTCTAGAGAGAATTTTAAAAGCTTCAACAGAATTTCAACAATTTTGAGAGGGATTTGAAAAAGTTTCAATGGGAATGGGAAGAATTGGGACAAAAATTGGAAATTTTGAAGGGACTTTGAAAAAATTTCAACTGGAATTTTAGCCATTTTTTGTCGTGAAATTGTAAACATGTGGCCATGGATTTTGAAAATTCTAGAGAGAATTTTAAAAGCTTCAACAGAATTTCAACAATTTTGAGAGGGATTTGAAAAGTTTCAATGGGAATGGGAAGAATTGGGACAAAAATTGGAAAATTTTTAAGGGACTTTGAAAAAATTTCAACTGGAATTTTAGCCATTTTGACGTGAAATTGTAAACATGTGGCCATGGATTTTGAAAATTCTAGAGAGAATTTTAAAAGCTTCAAGAGAATTTCAACAATTTTGAGAGGGATTTAAAAAGTTTCAATGGGAATGGGAAGAATTGGGACAAAAATTGGAAAATTTTTAAGGGACTTTGAAAAAATTTCAACTGGAATTTTAGCCATTTTTTGACGTGAAATTGTAAACATGTGGCCATGGATTTTGAAAATTCTAGAGAGAATTTTAAAAGCTTCAAGAGAATTTCAACAATTTTGAGAGGGATTTGAAAAGTTTCAATGGGAATGGGAAGAATTGGGACAAAAATTGGAAAATTTTTAAGGGACTTTGAAAAAATTTCAACTGGAATTTTAGCAATTTTTTTATGTGAAATTGTAAACATGTGGACATGGATTTTGAAAATTCTAGAGAGAATTTTAAAAGCTTCAAGAGAATTTCAACAATTTTGAGAGGGATTTGAAAAGTTTCAATGGGAATGGGAAGAATTGGGACAAAAATTGGAAAATTTTTCAGGGACTTTGAAAAAATTTCAACTGGAATTTTAGCCATTTTTTGACGTGAAATTGTAAACATGTGGCCATGGATTTTGAAAATTCTAGAGAGAATTTTAAAAGCTTCAAGAGAATTTCAACAATTTTGAGAGGGATTTGAAAAGTTTCAATGGGAATGGGAAGAATTGGGACAAAAATTGGAAAATTTTTCAGGGACTTTGAAAAAATTTCAACTGGAATTTTAGCCACTTTTTTTATGTGAAATTGTAAACATGTGGACATGGATTTTGAAAATTCTAGAGAGAATTTTAAAAGCTTCAAGAGAATTTCAACAATTTTGAGAGGGATTTGAAAAGTTTCAATGGGAATGGGAAGAATTGGGACAAAAATTGGAAAATTTTTCAGGGACTTTGAAAAAATTTCAACTGGAATTTTAGCCATTTTTTGACGTGAAATTGTAAACATGTGGACATGGATTTTGAAAATTCTAGAGAGACTTTTAAAAGCTTCAACAGAATTTCAACAATTTTGAGAGGGATTTGAAAAGTTTCAATGGGAATGGGAAGAATTGGGACAAAAATTGGAAAGTTTTTAAGGGACTTTGAAAAAATTTCAACTGGAATTTTAGCAATTTTTTGATGTGAAATTGTAAACATGTGGCCATGGATTTTGAAAATTCTAGAGAGAATTTTAAAAGCTTCAAGAGAATTTCAACAATTTTGAGAGGGATTTGAAAAGTTTCAATGGGAATGGGAAGAATTGGGACAAAAATTGGAAAATTTTGAAGGGACTTTGAAAAAATTTCAACTGGAATTTTAGCCATTTTTTGATGTGAAATTGTAAACATGTGGACATGGATTTTGAAAATTCTAGAGAGAATTTTAAAAGCTTCAACAGAATTTCAACAATTTTGAGAGGGATTTGAAAAGTTTCAATGGGAATGGGAAGAATTGGGACAAAAATTGGAAAATTTTTCAGGGACTTCGAAAAAATTTCAACTGGAATTTTAGCCATTTTTTGACGTGAAATTGTAAACATGTGGCCATGGATTTTGAAAATTCTAGAGAGACTTTTAAAAGCTTCAACAGAATTTCAACAATTTTGAGAGGGATTTGAAAAGTTTCAATGGGAATGGGAAGAATTGGGACAAAAATTGGAAAGTTTTTAAGGGACTTTGAAAAAATTTCAGCTGGAATTTTAGCAATTTTTTGATGTGAAATTGTAAACATGTGGCCATGGATTTTGAAAATTCTAGAGAGAATTTTAAAAGCTTCAAGAGAATTTCAACAATTTTGAGAGGGATTTGAAAAGTTTCAATGGGAATGGGAAGAATTGGGACAAAAATTGGAAAATTTTGAAGGGACTTTGAAAAAATTTCAACTGGAATTTTAGCCATTTTTTGATGTGAAATTGTAAACATGTGGACATGGATTTTGAAAATTCTAGAGAGAATTTTAAAAGCTTCAACAGAATTTCAACAATTTTGAGAGGGATTTGAAAAGTTTCAATGGGAATGGGAAGAATTGGGACAAAAATTGGAAAATTTTTAAGGGACTTTGAAAAAATTTCAACTGGAATTTTAGCAATTTTTTGACGTGAAATTGTAAACATGTGGCCATGGATTTTGAAAATTCTAGAGAGATTTTTAAAAGCTTCAACAGAATTTCAACAATTTTGAGAGGGATTTGAAAAGTTTCAATGGGAATGGGAAGAATTGGGACAAAAATTGGAAAATTTTTAAGGGACTTTGAAAAAATTTCAACTGGAATTTTAGCCATTTTTTGACGTGAAATTGTAAACATGTGGCCATGGATTTTGAAAATTCTAGAGAGAATTTTAAAAGCTTCAAGAGAATTTCAACAATTTTGAGAGGGATTTGAAAAGTTTCAATGGGAATGGGAAGAATTGGGACAAAAATTGGAAAATTTTTAAGGGACTTTGAAAAAATTTCAACTGGAATTTTAGCCATTTTTTAATGTGAAATTGTAAACATGTGGCCATGGATTTTGAAAATTCTAGAGAGAATTTTAAAAGCTTCAAGAGAATTTCAACAATTTTGAGAGGGATTTGAAAAGTTTCAATGGGAATGGGAAGAATTGGGACAAAAATTGGAAAATTTTTAAGGGACTTTGAAAAAATTTCAACTGGAATTTTAGCAATTTTTTTATGTGAAATTGTAAACATGTGGACATGGATTTTGACAATTCTAGAGAGAATTTTAAAAGCTTCAAGAGAATTTCAACAATTTGGAGAGGGATTTGAAAAGTTTCAATGGGAATGGGAAGAATTGGGACAAAAATTGGAAAATTTTTAAGGGACTTTGAAAAAATTTCAACTGGAATTTTAGCCATTTTTTGACGTGAAATTGTAAACATGTGGACATGGATTTTGAAAATTCTAGAGAGACTTTTAAAAGCTTCAACAGAATTTCAACAATTTTGAGAGGGATTTGAAAAGTTTCAATGGGAATGGGAAGAATTGGGACAAAAATTGGAAAGTTTTTAAGGGACTTTGAAAAAATTTCAACTGGAATTTTAGCCATTTTTTTATGTGAAATTGTAAACATGTGGACATGGATTTTGAAAATTCTAGAGAGAATTTTAAAAGCTTCAAGAGAATTTCAACAATTTTGAGAGGGATTTGAAAAGTTTCAATGGGAATGGGAAGAATTGGGACAAAAATTGGAAACTTTTTAAGGGACTTTGAAAAAATTTCAACTGGAATTTTAGCAATTTTTTTATGTGAAATTGTAAACATGTGGCCATGGATTTTGAAAATTCTAGAGAGAATTTTAAAAGCTTCAAGAGAATTTCAACAATTTTGAGAGGGATTTGAAAAGTTTCAATGGGAATGGGAAGAATTGGGACAAAAATTGGAAAATTTTTAAGGGACTTTGAAAAAATTTCAACTGGAATTTTAGCCACTTTTTTATGTGAAATTGTAAACATGTGGCCATGGATTTTGAAAATTCTAGAGAGAATTTTAAAAGCTTCAAGAGAATTTCAACAATTTTGAGAGGGATTTGAAAAGTTTCAATGGGAATGGGAAGAATTGGGACAAAAATTGGAAAGTTTTTAAGGGACTTTGAAAAAATTTCAACTGGAATTTTAGCCATTTTTTGACGTGAAATTGTAAACATGTGGACATGGATTTTGAAAATTCTAGAGAGAATTTTAAAAGCTTCAAGAGAATTTCAACAATTTTGAGAGGGATTTGAAAAGTTTCAATGGGAATGGGAAGAATTGGGACAAAAATTGGAAAATTTTTAAGGGACTTTGAAAAAATTTCAACTGGAATTTTAGCAATTTTTTAATGTGAAATTGTAAACATGTGGCCATGGATTTTGAAAATTCTAGAGAGAATTTTAAAAGCTTCAAGAGAATTTCAACAATTTTGAGAGGGATTTGAAAAGTTTCAATGGGAATGGGAAGAATTGGGACAAAAATTGGAAAATTTTTAAGGGACTTTGAAAAAATTTCAACTGGAATTTTAGCAATTTTTTTATGTGAAATTGTAAACATGTGGACATGGATTTTGAAAATTCTAGAGAGAATTTTAAAAGCTTCAACAGAATTTCAACAATTTTGAGAGGGATTTGAAAAGTTTCAATGGGAATGGGAAGAATTGGGACAAAAATTGGAAAATTTTGAAGGGACTTTGAAAAAATTTCAACTGGAATTTTAGCCATTTTTTGTCGTGAAATTGTAAACATGTGGCCATGGATTTTGAAAATTCTAGAGAGAATTTTAAAAGCTTCAACAGAATTTCAACAATTTTGAGAGGGATTTGAAAAGTTTCAATGGGAATGGGAAGAATTGGGACAAAAATTGGAAAATTTTTAAGGGACTTTGAAAAAATTTCAACTGGAATTTTAGCCATTTTGACGTGAAATTGTAAACATGTGGCCATGGATTTTGAAAATTCTAGAGAGAATTTTAAAAGCTTCAAGAGAATTTCAACAATTTTGAGAGGGATTTAAAAAGTTTCAATGGGAATGGGAAGAATTGGGACAAAAATTGGAAAATTTTTAAGGGACTTTGAAAAAATTTCAACTGGAATTTTAGCCATTTTTTGACGTGAAATTGTAAACATGTGGCCATGGATTTTGAAAATTCTAGAGAGAATTTTAAAAGCTTCAAGAGAATTTCAACAATTTTGAGAGGGATTTGAAAAGTTTCAATGGGAATGGGAAGAATTGGGACAAAAATTGGAAAATTTTTAAGGGACTTTGAAAAAATTTCAACTGGAATTTTAGCAATTTTTTTATGTGAAATTGTAAACATGTGGACATGGATTTTGAAAATTCTAGAGAGAATTTTAAAAGCTTCAAGAGAATTTCAACAATTTTGAGAGGGATTTGAAAAGTTTCAATGGGAATGGGAAGAATTGGGACAAAAATTGGAAAATTTTTCAGGGACTTTGAAAAAATTTCAACTGGAATTTTAGCCATTTTTTGACGTGAAATTGTAAACATGTGGCCATGGATTTTGAAAATTCTAGAGAGAATTTTAAAAGCTTCAAGAGAATTTCAACAATTTTGAGAGGGATTTGAAAAGTTTCAATGGGAATGGGAAGAATTGGGACAAAAATTGGAAAATTTTTCAGGGACTTTGAAAAAATTTCAACTGGAATTTTAGCCACTTTTTTATGTGAAATTGTAAACATGTGGACATGGATTTTGAAAATTCTAGAGAGAATTTTAAAAGCTTCAAGAGAATTTCAACAATTTTGAGAGGGATTTGAAAAGTTTCAATGGGAATGGGAAGAATTGGGACAAAAATTGGAAAATTTTTCAGGGACTTTGAAAAAATTTCAACTGGAATTTTAGCCATTTTTTGACGTGAAATTGTAAACATGTGGCCATGGATTTTGAAAATTCTAGAGAGACTTTTAAAAGCTTCAACAGAATTTCAACAATTTTGAGAGGGATTTGAAAAGTTTCAATGGGAATGGGAAGAATTGGGACAAAAATTGGAAAGTTTTTAAGGGACTTTGAAAAAATTTCAACTGGAATTTTAGCAATTTTTTTATGTGAAATTGTAAACATGTGGCCATGGATTTTGAAAATTCTAGAGAGAATTTTAAAAGCTTCAAGAGAATTTCAACAATTTTGAGAGGGATTTGAAAAGTTTCAATGGGAATGGGAAGAATTGGGACAAAAATTGGAAAATTTTGAAGGGACTTTGAAAAAATTTCAACTGGAATTTTAGCCATTTTTTGATGTGAAATTGTAAACATGTGGACATGGATTTTGAAAATTCTAGAGAGAATTTTAAAAGCTTCAACAGAATTTCAACAATTTTGAGAGGGATTTGAAAAGTTTCAATGGGAATGGGAAGAATTGGGACAAAAATTGGAAAATTTTTCAGGGACTTTGAAAAAATTTCAACTGGAATTTTAGCAATTTTTTTATGTGAAATTGTAAACATGTGGCCATGGATTTTGAAAATTCTAGAGAGATTTTTAAAAGCTTCAAGAGAATTTCAACAATTTTGAGAGGGATTTGAAAAGTTTCAATGGGAATGGGAAGAATTGGGACAAAAATTGGAAAATTTTTAAGGGACTTTGAAAAAATTTCAACTGGAATTTTAGCCATTTTTTGACGTGAAATTGTAAACATGTGGCCATGGATTTTGAAAATTCTAGAGAGAATTTTAAAAGCTTCAAGAGAATTTCAACAATTTTGAGAGGGATTTGAAAAGTTTCAATGGGAATGGGAAGAATTGGGACAAAAATTGGAAAATTTTTAAGGGACTTTGAAAAAATTTCAACTGGAATTTTAGCCATTTTTTTATGTGAAATTGTAAACATGTGGCCATGGATTTTGAAAATTCTAGAGAGAATTTTAAAAGCTTCAACAGAATTTCAACAATTTTGAGAGGGATTTGAAAAGTTTCAATGGGAATGGGAAGAATTGGGACAAAAATTGGAAAATTTTTAAGGGACTTTGAAAAAATTTCAACTGGAATTTTAGCCATTTTTTGACGTGAAATTGTAAACATGTGGCCATGGATTTTGAAAATTCTAGAGAGAATTTTAAAAGCTTCAAGAGAATTTCAACAATTTTGAGAGGGATTTGAAAAGTTTCAATGGGAATGGGAAGAATTGGGACAAAAATTGGAAAATTTTGAAGGGACTTTGAAAAAATTTCAACTGGAATTTTAGCCATTTTTTGATGTGAAATTGTAAACATGTGGACATGGATTTTGAAAATTCTAGAGAGAATTTTAAAAGCTTCAAGAGAATTTCAACAATTTTGAGAGGGATTTGAAAAGTTTCAATGGGAATGGGAAGAATTGGGACAAAAATTGGAAAATTTTTAAGGGACTTTGAAAAAATTTCAACTGGAATTTTAGCCATTTTTTGACGTGAAATTGTAAACATGTGGACATGGATTTTGACAATTCTAGAGAGAATTTTAAAAGCTTCAAGAGAATTTCAACAATTTTGAGAGGGATTTGAAAAGTTTCAATGGGAATGGGAAGAATTGGGACAAAAATTGGAAAATTTTGAAGGGACTTTGAAAAAATTTCAACTGGAATTTTAGCCATTTTTTAATGTGAAATTGTAAACATGTGGCCATGGATTTTGAAAATTCTAGAGAGAATTTTAAAAGCTTCAAGAGAATTTCAACAATTTTGAGAGGGATTTGAAAAGTTTCAATGGGAATGGGAAGAATTGGGACAAAAATTGGAAAATTTTTAAGGGACTTTGAAAAAATTTCAACTGGAATTTTAGCAATTTTTTTATGTGAAATTGTAAACATGTGGACATGGATTTTGACAATTCTAGAGAGAATTTTAAAAGCTTCAAGAGAATTTCAACAATTTGGAGAGGGATTTGAAAAGTTTCAATGGGAATGGGAAGAATTGGGACAAAAATTGGAAAATTTTTAAGGGACTTTGAAAAAATTTCAACTGGAATTTTAGCCATTTTTTGACGTGAAATTGTAAACATGTGGACATGGATTTTGAAAATTCTAGAGAGAATTTTAAAAGCTTCAACAGAATTTCAACAATTTTGAGAGGGATTTGAAAAGTTTCAATGGGAATGGGAAGAATTGGGACAAAAATTGGAAAGTTTTTAAGGGACTTTGAAAAAATTTCAACTGGAATTTTAGCAATTTTTTTATGTGAAATTGTAAACATGTGGACATGGATTTTGAAAATTCTAGAGAGAATTTTAAAAGCTTCAAGAGAATTTCAACAATTTTGAGAGGGATTTGAAAAGTTTCAATGGGAATGGGAAGAATTGGGACAAAAATTGGAAAATTTTTAAGGGACTTTGAAAAAATTTCAACTGGAATTTTAGCAATTTTTTAATGTGAAATTGTAAACATGTGGCCATGGATTTTGAAAATTCTAGAGAGAATTTTAAAAGCTTCAAGAGAATTTCAACAATTTTGAGAGGGATTTGAAAAGTTTCAATGGGAATGGGAAGAATTGGGACAAAAATTGGAAAATTTTTAAGGGACTTTGAAAAAATTTCAACTGGAATTTTAGCCATTTTTTGACGTGAAATTGTAAACATGTGGACATGGATTTTGAAAATTCTAGAGAGAATTTTAAAAGCTTCAAGAGAATTTCAACAATTTTGAGAGGGATTTGAAACGTTTCAATGGGAATGAGAAGAATTGGGAGAAAAATTGGAAAATTTTTAAGGGACTTTGAAAAAATTTCAACTGGAATTTTAGCCACTTTTTTATGTGAAATTGTAAACATGTGGACATGGATTTTGAAAATTCTAGAGAGAATTTTAAAAGCTTCAAGAGAATTTCAACAATTTTGAGAGGGATTTGAAAAGTTTCAATGGGAATGGGAGGAATTGGGACAAAAATTGGAAAATTTTTAAGGGACTTTGAAAAAATTTCAACTGGAATTTTAGCCATTTTTTGACGTGAAATTGTAAACATGTGGACATGGATTTTGAAAATTCTAGAGAGACTTTTAAAAGCTTCAACAGAATTTCAACAATTTTGAGAGGGATTTGAAAAGTTTCAATGGGAATGGGAAGAATTGGGACAAAAATTGGAAAGTTTTTAAGGGACTTTGAAAAAATTTCAACTGGAATTTTAGCCATTTTTTTATGTGAAATTGTAAACATGTGGACATGGATTTTGAAAATTCTAGAGAGAATTTTAAAAGCTTCAAGAGAATTTCAACAATTTTGAGAGGGATTTGAAAAGTTTCAATGGGAATGGGAAGAATTGGGACAAAAATTGGAAAATTTTTAAGGGACTTTGAAAAAATTTCAACTGGAATTTTAGCCATTTTTTGACGTGAAATTGTAAACATGTGGACATGGATTTTGACAATTCTAGAGAGAATTTTAAAAGCTTCAAGAGAATTTCAACAATTTTGAGAGGGATTTGAAAAGTTTCAATGGGAATGGGAAGAATTGGGACAAAAATTGGAAAAATTTCAGGGACTTTGAAAAAATTTCAACTGGAATTTTAGCCATTTTTTAATGTGAAATTGTAAACATGTGGCCATGGATTTTGAAAATTCTAGAGAGAATTTTAAAAGCTTCAAGAGAATTTCAACAATTTTGAGAGGGATTTGAAAAGTTTCAATGGGAATGGGAAGAATTGGGACAAAAATTGGAAAATTTTTAAGGGACTTTGAAAAAATTTCAACTGGAATTTTAGCAATTTTTTTATGTGAAATTGTAAACATGTGGACATGGATTTTGACAATTCTAGAGAGAATTTTAAAAGCTTCAAGAGAATTTCAACAATTTGGAGAGGGATTTGAAAAGTTTCAATGGGAATGGGAAGAATTGGGACAAAAATTGGAAAATTTTTAAGGGACTTTGAAAAAATTTCAACTGGAATTTTAGCCATTTTTTGACGTGAAATTGTAAACATGTGGACATGGATTTTGAAAATTCTAGAGAGACTTTTAAAAGCTTCAACAGAATTTCAACAATTTTGAGAGGGATTTGAAAAGTTTCAATGGGAATGGGAAGAATTGGGACAAAAATTGGAAAGTTTTTAAGGGACTTTGAAAAAATTTCAACTGGAATTTTAGCCATTTTTTGACGTGAAATTGTAAACATGTGGACATGGATTTTGAAAATTCTAGAGAGAATTTTAAAAGCTTCAAGAGAATTTCAACAATTTTGAGAGGGATTTGAAAAGTTTCAATGGGAATGGGAAGAATTGGGACAAAAATTGGAAACTTTTTAAGGGACTTTGAAAAAATTTCAACTGGAATTTTAGCAATTTTTTTATGTGAAATTGTAAACATGTGGCCATGGATTTTGAAAATTCTGGAGAGAATTTTAAAAGCTTCAAGAGAATTTCAACAATTTTGAGAGGGATTTGAAAAGTTTCAATGGGAATGGGAAGAATTGGGACAAAAATTGGAAAATTTTTAAGGGACTTTGAAAAAATTTCAACTGGAATTTTAGCAATTTTTTAATGTGAAATTGTAAACATGTGGCCATGGATTTTGAAAATTCTAGAGAGAATTTTAAAAGCTTCAAGAGAATTTGAACAATTTTGAGAGGGATTTGAAAAGTTTCAATGGGAATGGGAAGAATTGGGACAAAAATTGGAAAATTTTTAAGGGACTTTGAAAAAATTTCAACTGGAATTTTAGCCATTTTTTGACGTGAAATTGTAAACATGTGGACATGGATTTTGAAAATTCTAGAGAGAATTTTAAAAGCTTCAAGAGAATTTCAACAATTTTGAGAGGGATTTGAAACGTTTCAATGGGAATGAGAAGAATTGGGAGAAAAATTGGAAAATTTTTAAGGGACTTTGAAAAAATTTCAACTGGAATTTTAGCCACTTTTTTATGTGAAATTGTAAACATGTGGACATGGATTTTGAAAATTCTAGAGAGATTTTTAAAAGCTTCAAGAGAATTTCAACAATTTTGAGAGGGATTTGAAAAGTTTCAATGGGAATGGGAGGAATTGGGACAAAAATTGGAAAATTTTTAAGGGACTTTGAAAAAATTTCAACTGGAATTTTAGCCATTTTTTGACGTGAAATTGTAAACATGTGGACATGGATTTTGAAAATTCTAGAGAGACTTTTAAAAGCTTCAACAGAATTTCAACAATTTTGAGAGGGATTTGAAAAGTTTCAATGGGAATGGGAAGAATTGGGACAAAAATTGGAAAGTTTTTAAGGGACTTTGAAAAAATTTCAACTGGAATTTTAGCCATTTTTTTATGTGAAATTGTAAACATGTGGACATGGATTTTGAAAATTCTAGAGAGAATTTTAAAAGCTTCAAGAGAATTTCAACAATTTTGAGAGGGATTTGAAAAGTTTCAATGGGAATGGGAAGAATTGGGACAAAAATTGGAAAATTTTTAAAATTTTAAGGACTTTGAAAAAATTTCAACTGGAATTTTAGCAATTTTTTTTATGTGAAATTGTAAACATGTGGACATGGATTTTGAAAATTCTAGAGAGAATTTTAAAAGCTTCAAGAGAATTTCAACAATTTTGAGAGGGATTTGAAAAGTTTCAATGGGAATGGGAAGAATTGGGACAAAAATTGGAAAATTTTTCAGGGACTTTGAAAAAATTTCAACTGGAATTTTAGCAATTTTTTTATGTGAAATTGTAAACATGTGGACATGGATTTTGAAAATTCTAGAGAGATTTTTAAAAGCTTCAACAGAATTTCAACAATTTTGAGAGGGATTTGAAAAAGTTTCAATGGGGAATGGGAAGAATTGGGACAAAAATTGGAAAATTTTAAGGACTTTGAAAAAATTTCAACTGGAATTTTAGCAATTTTTTTATGTGAAATTGTAAACATGTGGCCATGGATTTTAGAAATTCTAGAGAGAATTTTAAAAGCTTCAAGAGAATTTCAACAATTTTGAGAGGGATTTGAAAGTTTCAATGGGAATGGGAAGAATTGGGACAAAAATTGGAAAATTTTTAAGGGACTTTGAAAAAATTTCAACTGGAATTTTAGCCATTTTTTGACGTGAAATTGTAAACATGTGGACATGGATTTGAAAATTCTAGAGAGACTTTTAAAAGCTTCAACAGAAATTTCAACAATTTTGAGAGGGATTTGAAAAGTTTCAATGGGAATGGGAAGAATTGGGACAAAAATTGGAAAGTTTTTAGGGACTTTGAAAAATTTCAACTGGAATTTTAGCCATTTTTTTATGTGAAATTGTAAACATGTGGACATGGATTTTGAAAATTCTAGAGAGAATTTAAAAGCTTCAAGAGAATTTCCAACAATTTTGAGAGGGATTTGGAAAAGTTTCAATGGGAATGGGAAGAATTGGGACAAAAATTGGAAACTTTTTAAGGGACTTTGAAAAAATTTCAACTGGAATTTTAGCAATTTTTTATGTGAAATTGTAAACATGTGGACATGGATTTTGAAAATTCTAGAGAGAATTTTAAAAGCTTCAAGAGAATTTCAACAATTTTGAGAGGGATTGAAAGTATTCAATGGGAATGGGAAGAATTGGGACAAAAATTGGAAAATTTTTCAGGGACTTGTGAAAAAATTTCAACTGGAATTTTAGCAATTTTTTTATGTGAAATTGTAAACATGTGGACATGGATTTTGAAAATTCTAGAGAGATTTTTAAAAGCTTCAACAGAATTTCAACAATTTTGAGAAGGGATTTGCAAAGTTTCAATGGGAATGGGAAGAATTGGGACAAAAATTGGAAATTTTGAAGGACTTTGAAAAATTTTCAACTGGAATTTTAGCAATTTTTGACGTGAAATTGTAAACATGTGGACATGGATTTTGAAAATTCTAGAGAGAATTTTAAAAGCTTCAACAGAATTTCAACACTTTTGAGAGGGATTTGAAAAGTTTCAATGGGAATGGGAAGAATTGGGACAAAAATTGGAAAATTTTTATGGGACTTTGAAAAAATTTCAACTGGAATTTTAGCCATTTTTTGACGTGAAATTGTAAACATGTGGCCATGGATTTTGAAAATTCTAGAGAGAATTTAAAAGCTTCAAGAGGAATTTCAACAATTTTGAGAGGGATTTGAAAAGTTTCAATGGGAATGGGAAGAATGGGACAAAAATTGGAAAATTTTTAAGGGACTTTGAAAAAATTTCAACTGGAATTTTAGCCATTTTTTGACGTGAAATTGTAAAGATGTGGACATGGATTTTGAAAATTCTAGAGAGAATTTTAAAAGCTTCAAGAGAATTTCAACAATTTTGAGAGGGATTTGAAAGTTTCAATGGGAATGGGAAGAATTGGGACAAAAATTGGAAAATTTTTCAGGACTTTGAAAAAATTTCAACTGGAATTTTAGCAATTTTTTTATGTGAAATTGTAAACATGTGGCCATGGATTTGAAAATTCTAGAGAGAATTTTAAAAGCTTCAACAGAATTTCAACAATTTTGAGAGGGATTTGCAAAGTTTCAATGGGAATGGGAAGAATTGGGACAAAATTGGAAAATTTTTGAAGGGACTTTGAAAAAATTTCAACTGGAATTTTAGCCATTTTTTTACGTGAAATTGTAAACATGTGGCCATGGATTTTTGAAAATTCTTGAGAGAATTTTAAAAGCTTCAAGAGAATTTCAACACTTTGAGAGGGATTTGAAAAGTTTCAATGGGAATGGGAAGAATTGGGACAAAAATTGGAAAATTTTTAAGGGACTTGAAAAAATTTCAACTGGAATTTTAGCCATTTTTTGACGTGAAATTGTAAACATGTGGCCATGGATTTGAAAATTCTAGAGAGAATTTTAAAAGCTTCAAGAGAATTTCAACAATTTTGAGAGGGATTTGAAAAGTTTCAATGGGAATGGGAAGAATTGGGACAAAAATTGGAAAATTTTTCAGGGACTTTGAAAAATTTCAACTGGAATTTTAGCAATTTTTTTATGTGAAATTGTAAACATGTGGACAATGATTTTGAAATTCTAGAGAGAATTTTAAAAGCTTCAACAGAATTTCAACATTTTGAGAGGGATTTGAAAAGTTTCAATGGGAATGGGAAGAATTGGGACAAAAATTGGAAAATTTTTAAGGACTTTGAAAAAATTTCAACTGGAATTTTAGCAATTTTTTTATGTGAAATGTAAACATGTGGACATGGATTTTGACAATTCTAAGAGAATTTTAAAAGCTTCAAGAGAATTTCAACAATTTTGAGAGGGATTTGAAAAGTTTCAATGGGAATGGGAAGAATTGGGACAAAAATTGGAAATTTTTAAGGGACTTTGAAAAAATTTCAACTGGATTTTAGCAATTTTTTGACATGAAATTGTAAACATGTGGCCATGGATTTTGAAATTCTAGAGAGAATTTTAAAAAGCTTCAACAGAATTCAACAATTTTGAGAGGGATTTGAAAAGTTTCAATGGGAATGGGAAGAATTGGGACAAAAATTGGAAAATTTTTAAGGACTTTGAAAAATTTCAACTGGAATTTTAGCCATTTTTGACGTGAAATTGTAAACATGTGGCCATGGATTTTGAAATTCTAGAGAGAATTTTAAAGCTTCAAGAGAATTTCAACAATTTTGAGAGGGATTTGAAAAGTTTCAATGGGAATGGGAAGAATTGGGACAAAAATGGAAATTTTTAAGGGACTTTGAAAAAATTTCAACTGGAATTTTAGCCATTTTTTGACGTGAAATTGTAAACATGTGGCCATGGATTTTGAAAATTCTAGAGAGAATTTTAAAAGCTTCAAGAGAATTTCAACAATTTTGAGAGGGATTTGAAAAGTTCAATGGAATGGGAAGAATTGGGACAAAAATTGGAAAATTTGAGGGACTTTGAAAAATTTCAACTGGAATTTAGCAATTTTTTGATGTGAAATTGTAAACATGTGGACATGGATTTTGAAAATTCTAGAGAGAATTTTAAAGCTTCACAGAATTTCAACAATTTTGAGAGGGATTTGAAAGTTTCAATGGAATGGGAAGAATTGGGACAAAAATTGGAAAATTTTTAAGGGACTTTGAAAAAATTTCAACTGGAATTTTAGCATTTTTTGACGTGAAATTGTAAAGATGTGGACATGGATTTGAAAATTCTAGAGAGAATTTTAAAAGCTTCAAGAGAATTTCAACAATTTTGAGAGGGATTTGAAAAGTTTCAATGGGAATGGGAAGAATTGGGACAAAAATTGGAAAATTTTTAAGGGACTTTGAAAAATTTCAACTGGAATTTTAGCCATTTTTTTGACGTGAAATTGTAAACATGTGGCCATGGATTTTGAAAATTCTAGAGAGAATTTTAAAAGCTTCACAGAATTTCAACAATTTTGAGAGGGATTTGAAAAGTTTCAATGGGGAATGGGAAGAATTGGGACAAAAATTGGGAAATTTTTAAGGGAACTTGAAAAAATTTCAACTGGAATTTTAGCCATTTTTTGACGTGAAATTGTAACATGTGGACATGGATTTTGAAAATTCTAGAGAGAATTTTAAAAGCTTCAACAGAATTTCAACAATTTTGAGAGGGATTTGAAAAGTTTCAATGGGAAGGGGAAGAATTGGGACAAAAATTGGAAAATTTTGAAGGACTTTGAAAAAATTCAACTAGAATTTTAGCAATTTTTTTATGTGAAATTGTAAACATGTGGCCATGGATTTTGAAAATTCTAGAGAGATTTTTAAAAGCTTCAACAGAATTTCAACAATTTTGAGAGGATTTGAAAAGTTTCAATGGGAATGGGAAAGAATTGGGACAAAAATTGGAAAATTTTAAGGGACCTTGAAAAAATTTCAACTGGAATTTTAGCCATTTTTTGACGTGAAATTGTAAACATATGGCCATGGATTTTGAAAATTCTAGAGAGAATTTTAAAAGCTTCAAGAGAATTTCAACAATTTGAGAGGGATTTGAAAGTTTCAATGGGAATGGGAAGAATGGGACAAAAATTGGAAAATTTTTAAGGGACTTTGAAAAAATTTCAACTGGAATTTTAGCCATTTTTTGTCGTGAAATTGTAAACATGTGGCCATGGATTTTGAAAATTCTAGAGAAGAATTTTAAAAGCTTCAAGAGAATTTCAACAATTTTGAGAGGGATTTGAAAAGTTTCAATGGGAATGGGAAGAATTGGGACAAAAATTGGAAAATTTTTAAGGGACTTTGAAAAATTTCAACTGGAATTTTAGCCATTTTTTGACGTGAAATTGTAAACATGTGGACATGGATTTTGAAAATTCTAGAGAGAATTTAAAGCTTCAAGAGAATTTCAACACTTTTGAGAGGGATTTGAAAAGTTTCAATGGGAATGGGAAGAATTGGGACAAAAATTGGAAATTTTTAAGGGGACTTGAAAAAATTTCAACTGGAATTTTAGCAATTTTTTGACGTGAAATTGTAAACATGTGGACATGGATTTTGAAAATTCTAGAGAGAATTTTAAAAGCTTCAAGAGAATTTCACAATTTTGAGAGGGATTTGAAAAGTTTCAATGGAATGGGAAGAATTGGGACCAAAAATTGGAAATTTTTTAAGGGACTTTGAAAAATTTCAACTGGAATTTTAGCCATTTTGACGTGAAATTGTAAACATGTGGACATGTATTTTGAAATTCTAGAGAGAATTTTAAAAGCTTCAAGAGAATTTCAACAATTTTGAGAGGGATTTGAAAAGTTTCAAATGGGAATGGGAAGAATTGGGACAAAAATTGGAAAATTTTTCAGGGACTTTGAAAAAATTTCAACTGGAATTTTAGCCATTTTTTGACGTGAAATTGTAAACATGTGGACATGATTTTGAAAATTCTAGAGAGAATTTAAAAGCTTCAAGAGAATTTCAACAATTTTGAGAGGGATTGAAAAGTTTCAATGGGAATGGGAAGAATTGGGACAAAAAATGGAAAGTTTTAAGGGACTTTGAAAAAATTTCAACTGGAATTTTAGCCATTTTTTTATGTGAAATTGTAAACATGTGGCCATGGATTTTGAAAATTCTAGAGAGACTTTTAAAAGCTTCAACAGAATTTCAACAATTTTGAGAGGGATTTGAAAAGTTTCAATGGGAATGGGAAGAATTGGGACAAAATTGGAAAATTTTTAAGGGACTTTGAAAAATTTCAACTGGAATTTTAGCCATTTTTGACGTGAAATTGTAAACATGTGGACATGGATTTTGAAATTCTAGAGAGAATTTTAAAAGCTTCAAGAGAATTTCAACAATTTTGAGAGGGATTTGAAAAGTTTCAATGGGAATGGGAAGAATGGGACAAAAATTGGAAAACTTTTAAGGGACTTTGAAAAAATTTCAACTGGATTTTAGGCCATTTTTTTATGTGAAATTGTAAACATGTGGACATGGATTTTGAAAATTCTAGAGAGAATTTTAAAAGCTTCAACAGAATTTCAACAATTTTGAGAGGGATTTGAAAAGTTTCAATGGGAATGGGAAGAATTGGACAAAAATTGGAAAATTTTTAAGGGACTTTGAAAAAATTTCAACTGGAATTTTAGCAATTTTTTGATGTGAAATTGTAAACATGTGGACATGATTTTGAAAATTCTAGAGAGAATTTTAAAAGCTTCAACAGAATTTCAACAATTTTGAGAGGGATTTGAAAAGTTTCAATGGGAATGGGAGAATTGGGACAAAAATTGGAAAATTTTTAAGGGACTTTGAAAAAATTTCAACTGGAATTTTAGCCATTTTTTGACGTGAAATTGTAAACATGTGGCCATGGATTTTGAAAATTCTAGAGAGAATTTTAAAAGCTTCAACAGAATTTCAACAATTTTGAGAGGGATTTTAAAAGTTTCAATGGGAATGGGAAGATTGGGACAAAAATGGAAAATTTTTAAGGGACTTTGAAAAAATTTCAACTGGAATTTTAGCCATTTTGACGTGAAATTGTAAACATGTGGACATGGATTTTGAAAATTCTAGAGAGAATTTTAAAAGCTTCAAGAGAATTTCAACAATTTTGAGAGGGATTTAAAAAGTTTCAATGGGAATGGGAAGAATTGGGACAAAAATTGGAAAATTTTAAGGGACTTTGAAAAAATTTCAACTGGAATTTTAGCCATTTTTTGACGTGAAATGTAAACATGTGGCCATGGATTTTGAAAATTCTAGAGAGAATTTTAAAAGCTTCAACAGAATTTCAACAATTTTGAGAGGGATTTAAAAGTTTCAATGGGAATGGGAAGAATTGGGGACAAAAAATTGGAAAATTTTTAAGGGACTTTGAAAAAAATTTCAACTGGAATTTTAGCCATTTTTTATGTGAAATTGTAAACATGTGGACATGGATTTTGAAAATTCTAGAGAGAATTTTAAAAAGCTTCAAGAGAATTTCAACAATTTGAGAGGGATTTGAAAAGTTTCAATGGGAATGGGAAAGAATTGGGACAAAAATTGGAAAATTTTAAGGGACTTTGAAAAAATTTCAACTGGAATTTTAGCCATTTTTGACGTGAAATTGTAAACATGTGGACATGGATTTTGAAAATTCTAGAGAGACTTTTAAAGCTTCAAGAGAATTCAACAATTTTGAGAGGGATTTGAAAAGTTTCAATGGGAATGGGAAGAATTGGACAAAAAATGGAAAACTTTTCAGGGACTTTGAAAAAATTTCAACTGGAATTTTAGCCATTTTTTTATGTGAAATTGTAAACATGTGGCCATGGATTTTGAAAATTCTAGAGAGAATTTTAAAAGCTTCAAGAGAATTTCAACAATTTTGAGAGGGATTTGAAAAGTTTCAATGGGAATGGGAAGAATTGGGACAAAAATTGGAAAATTTTTAAGGGACTTTGAAAAAATTTCAACTGGAATTTTAGCCATTTTTTTATGTGAAAATTGTGGATTTTGAAAATTCTAGAGAGAATTTTAAAAGCTTCAAGAGAATTTCAACAATTTTGAGAGGGATTTGAAAAGTTTCAATGGGAATGGGAAGAATTGGGACAAAAATTGGAAAATTTTTAAGGGACTTTGAAAAAATTTCAACTGGAATTTTAGCCATTTTTTGACGTGAAATTGTAAACATGTGGCCATGGATTTTGAAAATTCTAGAGAGAATTTTAAAAGCTTCAAGAGAATTTCAACAATTTTGAGAGGGATTTGAAAAGTTTCAATGGGAATGGGAAGAATTGGGACAAAAATTGGAAAATTTTTAAGGGACTTTGAAAAAATTTCAACTGGAATTTTAGCCATTTTTTGACGTGAAATTGTAAACATGTGGCCATGGATTTTGAAAATTCTAGAGAGAATTTTAAAAGCTTCAAGAGAATTTCAACACTTTTGAGAGGGATTTGAAAAGTTTCAATGGGAATGGGAAGAATTGGGACAAAAATTGGAAAATTTTTAAGGGACTTTGAAAAAATTTCAACTGGAATTTTAGCCACTTTTTTATGTGAAATTGTAAACATGTGGCCATGGATTTTGAAAATTCTAGAGAGAATTTTAAAAGCTTCAAGAGAATTTCAACAATTTTGAGAGGGATTTGAAAAGTTTCAATGGGAATGGGAAGAATTGGGACAAAAATTGGAAAATTTTTAAGGACTTTGAAAAAATTTCAACTGGAATTTTAGCCATTTTTTGACGTGAAATTGTAAACATGTGGACATGGATTTTGAAAATTCTAGAGAGACTTTTAAAAGCTTCAACAGAATTTCAACAATTTTGAGAGGGATTTGAAAAGTTTCAATGGGAATGGGAAGAATTGGGACAAAAATTGGAAAGTTTTTCAGGGACTTTGAAAAAATTTCAACTGGAATTTTAGCAATTTTTTTATGTGAAATTGTAAACATGTGGACATGGATTTTGAAAATTCTAGAGAGAATTTTAAAAGCTTCAAGAGAATTTCAACAATTTTGAGAGGGATTTGAAAAGTTTCAATGGGAATGGGAAGAATTGGGACAAAAATTGGAAAATTTTTAAGGGACTTTGAAAAAATTTCAACTGGAATTTTAGCCATTTTTTTTACGTGAAATTGTAAACATGTGGCCATGGATTTTGAAAATTCTAGAGAGAATTTTAAAAGCTTCAAGAGAATTTCAACAATTTTGAGAGGGATTTGAAAAGTTTCAATGGGAATGGGAAGAATTGGGACAAAAATTGGAAAATTTTTAAGGGACTTTGAAAAAATTTCAACTGGAATTTTAGCAATTTTTTGACGTGAAATTGTAAACATGTGGCCATGGATTTTGAAAATTCTAGAGAGAATTTTAAAAGCTTCAAGAGAATTTCAACAATTTTGAGAGGGATTTGAAAAGTTTCAATGGGAATGGGAAGAAATGGGACAAAAATTGGAAAATTTTTCAGGGACTTTGAAAAAATTTCAACTGGAATTTTAGCCATTTTTTGACGTGAAATTGTAAACATGTGGCCATGGATTTTGAAAATTCTAGAGAGAATTTTAAAAGCTTCAAGAGAATTTCAACAATTTTGAGAGGGATTTGAAAAGTTTCAATGGGAATGGGAAGAATTGGGACAAAAATTGGAAAATTTTTAAGGGACTTTGAAAAAATTTCAACTGGAATTTTAGCCACTTTTTTATGTGAAATTGTAAACATGTGGACATGGATTTTGAAAATTCTAGAGAGAATTTTAAAAGCTTCAAGAGAATTTCAACAATTTTGAGAGGGATTTGAAAAGTTTCAATGGGAATGGGAAGAATTGGGACAAAAATTGGAAAATTTTTCAGGGACTTTGAAAAAATTTCAACTGGAATTTTAGCCATTTTTTGACGTGAAATTGTAAACATGTGGACATGGATTTTGAAAATTCTAGAGAGACTTTTAAAAGCATCAACAGAATTTCAACAATTTTGAGAGGGATTTGAAAAGTTTCAATGGGAATGGGAAGAATTGGGACAAAAATTGGAAAATTTTTAAGGGACTTTGAAAAAATTTCAACTGGAATTTTAGCAATTTTTTATGTGAAATTGTAAACATGTGGACATGGATTTTGAAAATTCTAGAGAGAATTTTAAAAGCTTCAACAGAATTTCAACAATTTTGAGCGGGATTTGAAAAGTTTCAATGGGAATGGGAAGAATTGGGACAAAAATTGGAAAATTTTTCAGGGACTTTGAAAAAATTTCAACTGGAATTTTAGCCATTTTTTTATGTGAAATTGTAAACATGTGGACATGGATTTTGAAAATTCTAGAGAGAATTTTAAAAGCTTCAACAGAATTTCAACAATTTTGAGAGGGATTTGAAAAGTTTCAATGGGAATGGGAAGAATTGGGACAAAAATTGGAAAATTTTTCAGGGACTTTGAAAAAATTTCAACTGGAATTTTAGCAATTTTTTTATGTGAAATTGTAAACATGTGGCCATGGATTTTGAAAATTCTAGAGAGATTTTTAAAAGCTTCAACAGAATTTCAACAATTTTGAGAGGGATTTGAAAAGTTTCAATGGGAATGGGAAGAATTGGGACAAAAATTGGAAAATTTTTAAGGGACTTTGAAAAAATTTCAACTGGAATTTTAGCCATTTTTTGACGTGAAATTGTAAACATGTGGCCATGGATTTTGAAAATTCTAGAGAGAATTTTAAAAGCTTCAAGAGAATTTCAACAATTTTGAGAGGGATTTGAAAAGTTTCAATGGGAATGGGAAGAATTGGGACAAAAATTGGAAAATTTTTAAGGGACTTTGAAAAAATTTCAACTGGAATTTTAGCCATTTTTTTATGTGAAATTGTAAACATGTGGCCATGGATTTTGAAAATTCTAGAGAGAATTTTAAAAGCTTCAAGAGAATTTCAACAATTTTGAGAGGGATTTGAAAAGTTTCAATGGGAATGGGAAGAATTGGGACAAAAATTGGAAAATTTTTAAGGGACTTTGAAAAAATTTCAACTGGAATTTTAGCCATTTTTTGACGTGAAATTGTAAACATGTGGCCATGGATTTTGAAAATTCTAGAGAGAATTTTAAAAGCTTCAAGAGAATTTCAACAATTTTGAGAGGGATTTGAAAAGTTTCAATGGGAATGGAAGAATTGGGACAAAAATTGGAAAATTTTTAAGGGACTTTGAAAAAATTTCAACTGGAATTTTAGCAATTTTTTTATGTGAAATTGTAAACATGTGGCCATGGATTTTGAAAATTCTAGAGAGAATTTTAAAAGCTTCAACAGAATTTCAACAATTTTGAGAGGGATTTGAAAAGTTTCAATGGGAATGGGAAGAATTGGGACAAAAATTGGAAAATTTTTAAGGGACTTTGAAAAAATTTCAACTGGAATTTTAGCCATTTTTTGACGTGAAATTGTAAACATGTGGACATGGATTTTGAAAATTCTAGAGAGAATTTTAAAAGCTTCAAGAGAATTTCAACACTTTTGAGAGGGATTTGAAAAGTTTCAATGGGAATGGGAAGAATTGGGACAAAAATTGGAAAATTTTTAAGGGACTTTGAAAAAATTTCAACTGGAATTTTAGCAATTTTTTGACGTGAAATTGTAAACATGTGGACATGGATTTTGAAAATTCTAGAGAGAATTTTAAAAGCTTCAAGAGAATTTCAACAATTTTGAGAGGGATTTGAAAAGTTTCAATGGGAATGGGAAGAATTGGGACAAAAATTGGAAAATTTTTAATGGACTTTGAAAAAATTTCAACTGGAATTTTAGCAATTTTGACGTGAAATTGTAAACATGTGGACATGGATTTTGAAAATTCTAGAGAGACTTTTAAAAGCTTCAAGAGAATTTCAACAATTTTGAGAGGGATTTGAAAAGTTTCAATGGGAATACGAAGAATTGGGACAAAAATTGGAAAACTTTTAAGGGACTTTGAAAAAATTTCAACTGGAATTTTAGCCATTTTTTGACATGAAATTGTAAACATGTGGACATGGATTTTGAAAATTCTAGAGAGAATTTTAAAAGCTTCAAGAGAATTTCAACAATTTTGAGAGGGATTTGAAAAGTTTCAATGGGAATGGGAAGAATTGGGACAAAAATTGGAAAATTTTTCAGGGACTTTGAAAAAATTTCAACTGGAATTTTAGCCATTTTTTGACGTGAAATTGTAAACATGTGGACATGGATTTTGAAAATTCTAGAGAGAATTTTAAAAGCTTCAAGAGAATTTCAACAATTTTGAGAGGGATTTGAAAAGTTTCAATGGGAATGGGAAGAATTGGGACAAAAAATGGAAAGTTTTTAAGGGACTTTGAAAAAATTTCAACTGGAATTTTAGCAATTTTTTTATGTGAAATTGTAAACATGTGGCCATGGATTTTGAAAATTCTAGAGAGACTTTTAAAAGCTTCAACAGAATTTCAACAATTTTGAGAGGGATTTGAAAAGTTTCAATGGGAATGGGAAGAATTGGGACAAAAATTGGAAAATTTTTAAGGGACTTTGAAAAAATTTCAACTGGAATTTTAGCCATTTTTTGACGTGAAATTGTAAACATGTGGACATGGATTTTGAAAATTCTAGAGAGAATTTTAAAAGCTTCAAGAGAATTTCAACAATTTTGAGAGGGATTTGAAAAGTTTCAATGGGAATGGGAAGAATTGGGACAAAAATTGGAAAACTTTTAAGGGACTTTGAAAAAATTTCAACTGGAATTTTAGCCATTTTTTTATGTGAAATTGTAAACATGTGGCCATGGATTTTGAAAATTCTAGAGAGAATTTTAAAAGCTTCAAGAGAATTTCAACAATTTTGAGAGGGATTTGAAAAGTTTCAATGGGAATGGGAAGAATTGGGACAAAAATTGGAAAATTTTTCAGGGACTTTGAAAAAATTTCAACTGGAATTTTAGCAATTTTTTTATGTGAAATTGTAAACATGTGGACATGGATTTTGAAAATTCTAGAGAGAATTTTAAAAGCTTCAACAGAATTTCAACAATTTTGAGAGGGATTTGAAAAGTTTCAATGGGAATGGGAAGAATTGGGACAAAAATTGGAAAATTTTTAAGGGACTTTGAAAAAATTTCAACTGGAATTTTAGCCATTTTTTTACGTGAAATTGTAAAGATGTGGACATGGATTTTGAAAATTCTAGAGAGAATTTTAAAAGCTTCAACAGAATTTCAACAATTTTGAGAGGGATTTGAAAAGTTTCAATGGGAATGGGAAGAATTGGGACAAAAATTGGAAAATTTTTAAGGGACTTTGAAAAAATTTCAACTGGAATTTTAGCCATTTTTTAATGTGAAATTGTAAACATGTGGCCATGGATTTTGAAAATTCTAGAGAGAATTTTAAAAGCTTCAAGAGAATTTCAACAATTTTGAGAGGGATTTGAAAAGTTTCAATGGGAATGGGAAGAATTGGGACAAAAATTGGAAAATTTTTAAGGGACTTTGAAAAAATTTCAACTGGAATTTTAGCCATTTTTTGACGTGAAATTGTAAACATGTGGACATGGATTTTGAAAATTCTAGAGAGAATTTTAAAAGCTTCAAGAGAATTTCAACAATTTTGAGAGGGATTTTAAAAGTTTCAATGGGAATGGCAAGAATTGGGACAAAAATTGGAAAATTTTTAAGGGACTTTGAAAAAATTTCAACTGGAATTTTAGCCACTTTTTTATGTGAAATTGTAAACATGTGGACATGGATTTTGAAAATTCTAGAGAGAATTTTAAAAGCTTCAAGAGAATTTCAACAATTTTGAGAGGGATTTGAAAAGTTTCAATGGGAATGGGAAGAATTGGGACAAAAATTGGAAAATTTTTCAGGGACTTTGAAAAAATTTCAACTGGAATTTTAGCCATTTTTTGACGTGAAATTGTAAACATGTGGACATGGATTTTGAAAATTCTAGAGAGACTTTTAAAAGCTTCAAGAGAATTTCAACAATTTTGAGAGGGATTTGAAAAGTTTCAATGGGAATGGGAAGAATTGGGACAAAAATTGGAAAGTTTTTAAGGGACTTTGAAAAAATTTCAACTGGAATTTTAGCAATTTTTTTATGTGAAATTGTAAACATGTGGACATGGATTTTGAAAATTCTAGAGAGAATTTTAAAAGCTTCAAGAGAATTTCAACAATTTTGAGAGGGATTTGAAAAGTTTCAATGGGAATGGGAAGAATTGGGACAAAAATTGGAAAATTTTTAAGGGACTTTGAAAAAATTTCAACTGGAATTTTAGCAATTTTTTTATGTGAAATTGTAAACATGTGGACATGGATTTTGAAAATTCTAGAGAGAATTTTAAAAGCTTCAAGAGAATTTCAACAATTTTGAGAGGGATTTGAAAAGTTTCAATGGGAATGGGAAGAATTGGGACAAAAATTGGAAAATTTTGAAGGGACTTTGAAAAAATTTCAACTGGAATTTTAGCAATTTTTTTATGTGAAATTGTAAACATGTGGCCATGGATTTTGAAAATTCTAGAGAGATTTTTAAAAGCTTCAACAGAATTTCAACAATTTTGAGAGGGATTTGAAAAGTTTCAATGGGAATGGGAAGAATTGGGACAAAAATTGGAAAATTTTTAAGGGACTTTGAAAAAATTTCAACTGGAATTTTAGCCATTTTTTGACGTGAAATTGTAAACATGTGGCCATGGATTTTGAAAATTCTAGAGAGAATTTTAAAAGCTTCAACAGAATTTCAACAATTTTGAGAGGGATTTGAAAAGTTTCAATGGGAATGGGAAGAATTGGGACAAAAATTGGAAAATTTTTAAGGGACTTTGAAAAAATTTCAACTGGAATTTTAGCCATTTTTTGACGTGAAATTGTAAACATGTGGACATGGATTTTGAAAATTCTAGAGAGAATTTTAAAAGCTTCAAGAGAATTTCAACACTTTTGAGAGGGATTTGAAAAGTTTCAATGGGAATGGGAAGAATTGGGACAAAAATTGGAAAATTTTGAAGGGACTTTGAAAAAATTTCAACTGGAATTTTAGCCATTTTTTGACGTGAACTTGTAAACATGTGGACATGGATTTTGAAAATTCTAGAGAGAATTTTAAAAGCTTCAACAGAATTTCAACAATTTTGAGAGGGATTTGAAAAGTTTCAATGGGAATGGGAAGAATTGGGACAAAAATTGGAAAATTTTTAAGGGACTTTGAAAAAATTTCAACTGGAATTTTAGCCATTTTTTGACGTGAAATTGTAAACATGTGGCCATGGATTTTGAAAATTCTAGAGAGAATTTTAAAAGCTTCAAGAGAATTTCAACAATTTTGAGAGGGATTTGAAAAGTTTCAATGGGAATGGAAGAATTGGGACAAAAATTGGAAAATTTTTAAGGGACTTTGAAAAAATTTCAACTGGAATTTTAGCAATTTTTTTATGTGAAATTGTAAACATGTGGACATGGATTTTGAAAATTCTAGAGAGAATTTTAAAAGCTTCAACAGAATTTCAACAATTTTGAGAGGGATTTGAAAAGTTTCAATGGGAATGGGAAGAATTGGGACAAAAATTGGAAAATTTTTAAGGGACTTTGAAAAAATTTCAACTGGAATTTTAGCCATTTTTTAATGTGAAATTGTAAACATGTGGCCATGGATTTTGACAATTCTAGAGAGAATTTTAAAAGCTTCAAGAGAATTTCAACAATTTTGAGAGGGATTTGAAAAGTTTCAATGGGAATGGGAAGAATTGGGACAAAAATTGGAAAATTTTGAAGGGACTTTGAAAAAATTTCAACTGGAATTTTAGCCATTTTTTTATGTGAAATTGTAAACATGTGGACATGGATTTTGACAATTCTAGAGAGAATTTTAAAAGCTTCAAGAGAATTTCAACAATTTTGAGAGGGATTTGAAAAGTTTCAATGGGAATGGGAAGAATTGGGACAAAAATTGGAAAATTTTTAAGGGACTTTGAAAAAATTTCAACTGGAATTTTAGCCATTTTTTGACGTGAAATTGTAAACATGTGGACATGGATTTTGAAAATTCTAGAGAGAATTTTAAAAGCTTCAAGAGAATTTCAACAATTTTGAGAGGGATTTGAAAAGTTTCAATGGGAATGGGAAGAATTGGGACAAAAATTGGAAAATTTTTAAGGGACTTTGAAAAAATTTCAACTGGAATTTTAGCAATTTTTTTATGTGAAATTGTAAACATGTGGCCATGGATTTTGAAAATTCTAGAGAGAATTTTAAAAGCTTCAAGAGAATTTCAACAATTTTGAGAGGGATTTGAAAAGTTTCAATGGGAATGGGAAGAATTGGGACAAAAATTGGAAAATTTTTAAGGGACTTTGAAAAAATTTCAACTGGAATTTTAGCAATTTTTTAATGTGAAATTGTAAACATGTGGCCATGGATTTTGAAAATTCTAGAGAGAATTTTAAAAGCTTCAAGAGAATTTCAACAATTTTGAGAGGGATTTGAAAAGTTTCAATGGGAATGGGAAGAATTGGGACAAAAATTGGAAAATTTTTAAGGGACTTTGAAAAAATTTCAACTGGAATTTTAGCATTTTTTTTATGTGAAATTGTAAACATGTGGACATGGATTTTGACAATTCTAGAGAGAATTTTAAAAGCTTCAAGAGAATTTCAACACTTTTGAGAGGGATTTGAAAAGTTTCAATGGGAATGGGAAGAATTGGGACAAAAATTGGAAAATTTTTAAGGGACTTTGAAAAAATTTCAACTGGAATTTTAGCCATTTTTTGACGTGAAATTGTAAACATGTGGACATGGATTTCGAAAATTCTAGAGAGAATTTTAAAAGCTTCAAGAGAATTTCAACAATTTTGAGAGGGATTTGAAAAGTTTCAATGGGAATGGGAAGAATTGGGACAAAAATTGGAAAATTTTTAAGGGACTTTGAAAAAATTTCAACTGGAATTTTAGCAATTTTTTTATGTGAAATTGTAAACATGTGGCCATGGATTTTGAAAATTCTAGAGAGATTTTTAAAAGCTTCAAGAGAATTTCAACAATTTTGAGAGGGATTTGAAAAGTTTCAATGGGAATGGGAAGAATTGGGACAAAAATTGGAAAACTTTTAAGGGACTTTGAAAAAATTTCAACTGGAATTTTAGCCATTTTTTGACGTGAAATTGTAAACATGTGGCCATGGATTTTGAAAATTCTAGAGAGAATTTTAAAAGCTTCAAGAGAATTTCAACAATTTTGAGAGGGATTTGAAAAGTTTCAATGGGAATGGGAAGAATTGGGACAAAAATTGGAAAATTTTGAAGGGACTTTGAAAAAATTTCAACTGGAATTTTAGCCATTTTTTGACGTGAACTTGTAAACATGTGGACATGGATTTTGAAAATTCTAGAGAGAATTTTAAAAGCTTCAAGAGAATTTCAACAATTTTGAGAGGGATTTGAAAAGTTTCAATGGGAATGGGAAGAATTGGGACAAAAATTGGAAAATTTTTAAGGGACTTTGAAAAAATTTCAACTGGAATTTTAGCCATTTTTTGACGTGAAATTGTAAACATGTGGCCATGGATTTTGAAAATTCTAGAGAGAATTTTAAAAGCTTCAAGAGAATTTCAACAATTTTGAGAGGGATTTGAAAAGTTTCAATGGGAATGGAAGAATTGGGACAAAAATTGGAAAATTTTTAAGGGACTTTGAAAAAATTTCAACTGGAATTTTAGCAATTTTTTTATGTGAAATTGTAAACATGTGGACATGGATTTTGAAAATTCTAGAGAGAATTTTAAAAGCTTCAACAGAATTTCAACAATTTTGAGAGGGATTTGAAAAGTTTCAATGGGAATGGGAAGAATTGGGACAAAAATTGGAAAATTTTTAAGGGACTTTGAAAAAATTTCAACTGGAATTTTAGCCATTTTTTAATGTGAAATTGTAAACATGTGGCCATGGATTTTGACAATTCTAGAGAGAATTTTAAAAGCTTCAAGAGAATTTCAACAATTTTGAGAGGGATTTGAAAAGTTTCAATGGGAATGGGAAGAATTGGGACAAAAATTGGAAAATTTTGAAGGGACTTTGAAAAAATTTCAACTGGAATTTTAGCCATTTTTTTATGTGAAATTGTAAACATGTGGACATGGATTTTGACAATTCTAGAGAGAATTTTAAAAGCTTCAAGAGAATTTCAACAATTTTGAGAGGGATTTGAAAAGTTTCAATGGGAATGGGAAGAATTGGGACAAAAATTGGAAAATTTTTAAGGGACTTTGAAAAAATTTCAACTGGAATTTTAGCCATTTTTTGACGTGAAATTGTAAACATGTGGACATGGATTTTGAAAATTCTAGAGAGAATTTTAAAAGCTTCAACAGAATTTCAACAATTTTGAGAGGGATTTGAAAAGTTTCAATGGGAATGGGAAGAATTGGGACAAAAATTGGAAAATTTTTAAGGGACTTTGAAAAAATTTCAACTGGAATTTTAGCAATTTTTTTATGTGAAATTGTAAACATGTGGCCATGGATTTTGAAAATTCTAGAGAGAATTTTAAAAGCTTCAAGAGAATTTCAACAATTTTGAGAGGGATTTGAAAAGTTTCAATGGGAATGGGAAGAATTGGGACAAAAATTGGAAAATTTTTAAGGGACTTTGAAAAAATTTCAACTGGAATTTTAGCAATTTTTTAATGTGAAATTGTAAACATGTGGCCATGGATTTTGAAAATTCTAGAGAGAATTTTAAAAGCTTCAAGAGAATTTCAACAATTTTGAGAGGGATTTGAAAAGTTTCAATGGGAATGGGAAGAATTGGGACAAAAATTGGAAAATTTTTAAGGGACTTTGAAAAAATTTCAACTGGAATTTTAGCCATTTTTTGACGTGAAATTGTAAACATGTGGCCATGGATTTTGAAAATTCTAGAGAGAATTTTAAAAGCTTCAAGAGAATTTCAACAATTTTGAGAGGGATTTGAAAAGTTTCAATGGGAATGGGAAGAATTGGGACAAAAATTGGAAAGTTTTTAAGGGACTTTGAAAAAATTTCAACTGGAATTTTAGCATTTTTTTTATGTGAAATTGTAAACATGTGGACATGGATTTTGACAATTCTAGAGAGAATTTTAAAAGCTTCAAGAGAATTTCAACAATTTTGAGAGGGATTTGAAAAGTTTCAATGGGAATGGGAAGAATTGGGACAAAAATTGGAAAATTTTTAAGGGACTTTGAAAAAATTTCAACTGGAATTTTAGCCACTTTTTTATGTGAAATTGTAAACATGTGGCCATGGATTTTGAAAATTCTAGAGAGAATTTTAAAAGCTTCAACAGAATTTCAACAATTTTGAGAGGGATTTGAAAAGTTTCAATGGGAATGGGAAGAATTGGGACAAAAATTGGAAAATTTTGAAGGGACTTTGAAAAAATTTCAACTGGAATTTTAGCCATTTTTTGACGTGAAATTGTAAACATGTGGACATGGATTTTGAAAATTCTAGAGAGAATTTTAAAAGCTTCAAGAGAATTTCAACAATTTTGAGAGGGATTTGAAAAGTTTCAATGGGAATGGGAAGAATTGGGACAAAAATTGGAAAATTTTTATGGGACTTTGAAAAAATTTCAACTGGAATTTTAGCCATTTTTTGACGTGAAATTGTAAACATGTGGCCATGGATTTTGAAAATTCTAGAGAGAATTTTAAAAGCTTCAAGAGAATTTCAACAATTTTGAGAGGGATTTGAAAAGTTTCAATGGGAATGGGAAGAATTGGGACAAAAATTGGAAAATTTTTAAGGGACTTTGAAAAAATTTCAACTGGAATTTTAGCCATTTTTTGACGTGAAATTGTAAAGATGTGGACATGGATTTTGAAAATTCTAGAGAGAATTTTAAAAGCTTCAAGAGAATTTCAACAATTTTGAGAGGGATTTGAAAAGTTTCAATGGGAATGGGAAGAATTGGGACAAAAATTGGAAAATTTTTCAGGGACTTTGAAAAAATTTCAACTGGAATTTTAGCCATTTTTTTATGTGAAATTGTAAACATGTGGCCATGGATTTTGAAAATTCTAGAGAGAATTTTAAAAGCTTCAAGAGAATTTCAACAATTTTGAGAGGGATTTGAAAAGTTTCAATGGGAATGGGAAGAATTGGGACAAAAATTGGAAAATTTTTAAGGGACTTTGAAAAAATTTCAACTGGAATTTTATCCATTTTTTGACGTGAAATTGTAAACATGTGGCCATGGATTTTGAAAATTCTAGAGAGAATTTTAAAAGCTTCAACAGAATTTCAACAATTTTGAGAGGGATTTGCAAAGTTTCAATGGGAATGGGAAGAATTGGGACAAAAATTGGAAAATTTTGAAGGGACTTTGAAAAAATTTCAACTGGAATTTTAGCCATTTTTTAAATGAAATTGTAAACATGTGGCCATGGATTTTGAAAATTCTAGAGAGAATTTTAAAAGCTTCAAGAGAATTTCAACAATTTTGAGAGGGATTTGAAAAGTTTCAATGGGAATGGGAAGAATTGGGACAAAAATTGGAAAATTTTTAAGGGACTTTGAAAAAATTTCAACTGGAATTTTAGCCATTTTTTATGTGAAATTGTAAACATGTGGACATGGATTTTGAAAATTCTAGAGAGAATTTTAAAAGCTTCAAGAGAATTTCAACAATTTTGAGAGGGATTTGCAAAGTTTCAATGGGAATGGGAAGAATTGGGACAAAAATTGGAAAATTTTTAAGGGACTTTGAAAAAATTTCAACTGGAATTTTAGCCATTTTTTATGTGAAATTGTAAACATGTGGACATGGATTTTGAAAATTCTAGAGAGAATTTTAAAAGCTTCAAGAGAATTTCAACAATTTTGAGAGGGATTTGAAAAGTTTCAATGGGAATGGGAAGAATTGGGACAAAAATTGGAAAATTTTTAAGGGACTTTGAAAAAATTTCAACTGGAATTTTAGCAATTTTTTAATGTGAAATTGTAAACATGTGGCCATGGATTTTGAAAATTCTAGAGAGAATTTTAAAAGCTTCAACAGAATTTCAACAATTTTGAGAGGGATTTGAAAAGTTTCAATGAGAATGGGAAGAATTGGGACAAAAATTGGAAAATTTTTAAGGGACTTTGAAAAAATTTCAACTGGAATTTTAGCAATTTTTTTATGTGAAATTGTAAACATGTGGACATGGATTTTGAAAATTCTAGAGAGAATTTTAAAAGCTTCAACAGAATTTCAACAATTTTGAGAGGGATTTGAAAAGTTTCAATGGGAATGGGAAGAATTGGGACAAAAATTGGAAAATTTTTAAGGGACTTTGAAAAAATTTCAACTGGAATTTTAGCCATTTTTTAATGTGAAATTGTAAACATGTGGCCATGGATTTTGACAATTCTAGAGAGAATTTTAAAAGCTTCAAGAGAATTTCAACAATTTTGAGAGGGATTTGAAAAGTTTCAATGGGAATGGGAAGAATTGGGACAAAAATTGGAAAATTTTGAAGGGACTTTGAAAAAATTTCAACTGGAATTTTAGCCATTTTTTTATGTGAAATTGTAAACATGTGGACATGGATTTTGACAATTCTAGAGAGAATTTTAAAAGCTTCAAGAGAATTTCAACAATTTTGAGAGGGATTTGAAAAGTTTCAATGGGAATGGGAAGAATTGGGACAAAAATTGGAAAATTTTTAAGGGACTTTGAAAAAATTTCAACTGGAATTTTAGCCATTTTTTGACGTGAAATTGTAAACATGTGGACATGGATTTTGAAAATTCTAGAGAGAATTTTAAAAGCTTCAAGAGAATTTCAACAATTTTGAGAGGGATTTGAAAAGTTTCAATGGGAATGGGAAGAATTGGGACAAAAATTGGAAAATTTTTAAGGGACTTTGAAAAAATTTCAACTGGAATTTTAGCAATTTTTTTATGTGAAATTGTAAACATGTGGCCATGGATTTTGAAAATTCTAGAGAGAATTTTAAAAGCTTCAAGAGAATTTCAACAATTTTGAGAGGGATTTGAAAAGTTTCAATGGGAATGGGAAGAATTGGGACAAAAATTGGAAAATTTTTAAGGGACTTTGAAAAAATTTCAACTGGAATTTTAGCAATTTTTTAATGTGAAATTGTAAACATGTGGCCATGGATTTTGAAAATTCTAGAGAGAATTTTAAAAGCTTCAAGAGAATTTCAACACTTTTGAGAGGGATTTGAAAAGTTTCAATGGGAATGGGAAGAATTGGGACAAAAATTGGAAAATTTTTAAGGGACTTTGAAAAAATTTCAACTGGAATTTTAGCCATTTTTTGACGTGAAATTGTAAACATGTGGACATGGATTTTGAAAATTCTAGAGAGAATTTTAAAAGCTTCAAGAGAATTTCAACAATTTTGAGAGGGATTTGAAAAGTTTCAATGGGAATGGGAAGAATTGGGACAAAAATTGGAAAGTTTTTAAGGGACTTTGAAAAAATTTCAACTGGAATTTTAGCATTTTTTTTATGTGAAATTGTAAACATGTGGACATGGATTTTGACAATTCTAGAGAGAATTTTAAAAGCTTCAAGAGAATTTCAACAATTTTGAGAGGGATTTGAAAAGTTTCAATGGGAATGGGAAGAATTGGGACAAAAATTGGAAAATTTTTAAGGGACTTTGAAAAAATTTCAACTGGAATTTTAGCCACTTTTTTATGTGAAATTGTAAACATGTGGCCATGGATTTTGAAAATTCTAGAGAGAATTTTAAAAGCTTCAAGAGAATTTCAACAATTTTGAGAGGGATTTGAAAAGTTTCAATGGGAATGGGAAGAATTGGGACAAAAATTGGAAAATTTTTATGGGACTTTGAAAAAATTTCAACTGGAATTTTAGCCATTTTTTGACGTGAAATTGTAAACATGTGGCCATGGATTTTGAAAATTCTAGAGAGATTTTTAAAAGCTTCAAGAGAATTTCAACAATTTTGAGAGGGATTTGAAAAGTTTCAATGGGAATGGGAAGAATTGGGACAAAAATTGGAAAATTTTTAAGGGACTTTGAAAAAATTTCAACTGGAATTTTAGCCATTTTTTGACGTGAAATTGTAAAGATGTGGACATGGATTTTGAAAATTCTAGAGAGAATTTTAAAAGCTTCAAGAGAATTTCAACAATTTTGAGAGGGATTTGAAAAGTTTCAATGGGAATGGGAAGAATTGGGACAAAAATTGGAAAATTTTTCAGGGACTTTGAAAAAATTTCAACTGGAATTTTAGCCATTTTTTTATGTGAAATTGTAAACATGTGGCCATGGATTTTGAAAATTCTAGAGAGAATTTTAAAAGCTTCAAGAGAATTTCAACAATTTTGAGAGGGATTTGAAAAGTTTCAATGGGAATGGGAAGAATTGGGACAAAAATTGGAAAATTTTTAAGGGACTTTGAAAAAATTTCAACTGGAATTTTATCCATTTTTTGACGTGAAATTGTAAACATGTGGCCATGGATTTTGAAAATTCTAGAGAGAATTTTAAAAGCTTCAACAGAATTTCAACAATTTTGAGAGGGATTTGCAAAGTTTCAATGGGAATGGGAAGAATTGGGACAAAAATTGGAAAATTTTGAAGGGACTTTGAAAAAATTTCAACTGGAATTTTAGCCATTTTTTGACGTGAAATTGTAAACATGTGGACATGGATTTTGAAAATTCTAGAGAGAATTTTAAAAGCTTCAACAGAATTTCAACAATTTTGAGAGGGATTTGAAAAGTTTCAATGGGAATGGGAAGAATTGGGACAAAAATTGGAAAATTTTTAAGGGACTTTGAAAAAATTTCAACTGGAATTTTAGCAATTTTTTGACGTGAAATTGTAAACATGTGGACATGGATTTTGAAAATTCTAGAGAGAATTTTAAAAGCTTCAAGAGAATTTCAACAATTTTGAGAGGGATTTGAAAAGTTTCAATGGGAATGGGAAGAATTGGGACAAAAATTGGAAAATTTTTAAGGGACTTTGAAAAAATTTCAACTGGAATTTTAGCCATTTTTTATGTGAAATTGTAAACATGTGGACATGGATTTTGAAAATTCTAGAGAGAATTTTAAAAGCTTCAAGAGAATTTCAACAATTTTGAGAGGGATTTGCAAAGTTTCAATGGGAATGGGAAGAATTGGGACAAAAATTGGAAAATTTTTAAGGGACTTTGAAAAAATTTCAACTGGAATTTTAGCCATTTTTTATGTGAAATTGTAAACATGTGGACATGGATTTTGAAAATTCTAGAGAGAATTTTAAAAGCTTCAAGAGAATTTCAACAATTTTGAGAGGGATTTGAAAAGTTTCAATGGGAATGGGAAGAATTGGGACAAAAATTGGAAAATTTTTAAGGGACTTTGAAAAAATTTCAACTGGAATTTTAGCAATTTTTTAATGTGAAATTGTAAACATGTGGCCATGGATTTTGAAAATTCTAGAGAGAATTTTAAAAGCTTCAACAGAATTTCAACAATTTTGAGAGGGATTTGAAAAGTTTCAATGGGAATGGGAAGAATTGGGACAAAAATTGGAAAATTTTTAAGGGACTTTGAAAAAATTTCAACTGGAATTTTAGCAATTATTTTATGTGAAATTGTAAACATGTTGAAGTGGATTTTGAAAATTCTAGAGAGAATTTTAAAAGCTTCAAGAGAATTTCAACAATTTTGAGAGGGATTTGAAAAGTTTCAATGGGAATGGGAAGAATTGGGACAAAAATTGGAAAATTTTTAAGGGACTTTGAAAAAATTTCAACTGGAATTTTAGCAATTTTTTGACGTGAAATTGTAAACATGTGGACATGGATTTTGAAAATTCTAGAGAGAATTTTAAAAGCTTCAAGAGAATTTCAACAATTTTGAGAGGGATTTGAAAAGTTTCAATGGGAATGGGAAGAATTGGGACAAAAATTGGAAAATTTTTCAGGGACTTTGAAAAAATTTCAACTGGAATTTTAGCCATTTTTTGACGTGAAATTGTAAACATGTGGACATGGATTTTGAAAATTCTAGAGAGAATTTTAAAAGCTTCAAGAGAATTTCAACAATTTTGAGAGGGATTTGAAAAGTTTCAATGGGAATGGGAAGAATTGGGACAAAAATTGGAAAATTTTTAAGGGACTTTGAAAAAATTTCAACTGGAATTTTAGCCATTTTTTAATGTGAAATTGTAAACATGTGGCCATGGATTTTGAAAATTCTAGAGAGAATTTTAAAAGCTTCAAGAGAATTTCAACAATTTTGAGAGGGATTTGAAAAGTTTCAATGGGAATGGGAAGAATTGGGACAAAAATTGGAAAATTTTTCAGGGACTTTGAAAAATTTCAACTGGAATTTTAGCAATTTTTTTATGTGAAATTGTAAACATGTGGACATGGATTTTGAAAATTCTAGAGAGAATTTTAAAAGCTTCAACAGAATTTCAACAATTCTGAGAGGGATTTGAAAAGTTTCAATGGGAATGGGAAGAATTGGGACAAAAATTGGAAAATTTTTAAGGGACTTTGAAAAAATTTCAACTGGAATTTTAGCAATTTTTTAATGTGAAATTGTAAACATGTGGACATGGATTTTGACAATTCTAGAGAGAATTTTAAAAGCTTCAAGAGAATTTCAACAATTTTGAGAGGGATTTGAAAAGTTTCAATGGGAATGGGAAGAATTGGGACAAAAATTGGAAAATTTTTAAGGGACTTTGAAAAAATTTCAACTGGAATTTTAGCAATTTTTTGACGTGAAATTGTAAACATGTGGCCATGGATTTTGAAAATTCTAGAGAGAATTTTAAAAGCTTCAGCAGAATTTCAACAATTTTGAGAGGGATTTGAAAAGTTTCAATGGGAATGGGAAGAATTGGGACAAAAATTGGAAAATTTTTAAGGGACTTTGAAAAAATTTCAACTGGAATTTTAGCCATATTTTTACGTGAAATTGTAAAGATGTGGACATGGATTTTGAAAATTCTAGAGAGAATTTTAAAAGCTTCAAGAGAATTTCAACAATTTTGAGAGGGATTTGAAAAGTTTCAATGGGAATGGGAAGAATTGGGACAAAAATTGGAAAATTTTTAAGGGACTTTGAAAAAATTTCAACTGGAATTTTAGCCATTTTTTATGTGAAATTGTAAACATGTGGACATGGATTTTGAAAATTCTAGAGAGAATTTTAAAAGCTTCAAGAGAATTTCAACAATTTTGAGAGGGATTTGCAAAGTTTCAATGGGAATGGGAAGAATTGGGACAAAAATTGGAAAATTTTTAAGGGACTTTGAAAAAATTTCAACTGGAATTTTAGCCATTTTTTATGTGAAATTGTAAACATGTGGACATGGATTTTGAAAATTCTAGAGAGAATTTTAAAAGCTTCAAGAGAATTTCAACAATTTTGAGAGGGATTTGAAAAGTTTCAATGGGAATGGGAAGAATTGGGACAAAAATTGGAAAATTTTTAAGGGACTTTGAAAAAATTTCAACTGGAATTTTAGCAATTTTTTTATGTGAAATTGTAAACATGTGGCCATGGATTTTGAAAATTCTAGAGAGAATTTTAAAAGCTTCAAGAGAATTTCAACAATTTTGAGAGGGATTTGAAAAGTTTCAATGGGAATGGGAAGAATTGGGACAAAAATTGGAAAATTTTTAAGGGACTTTGAAAAAATTTCAACTGGAATTTTAGCAATTTTTTGACGTGAAATTGTAAACATGTGGACATGGATTTTGAAAATTCTAGAGAGAATTTTAAAAGCTTCAAGAGAATTTCAACAATTTTGAGAGGGATTTGAAAAGTTTCAATGGGAATGGGAAGAATTGGGACAAAAATTGGAAAATTTTTAAGGGACTTTGAAAAAATTTCAACTGGAATTTTAGCCATCTTTTATGTGAAATTGTAAACATGTGGCCATGGATTTTGAAAATTCTAGAGAGAATTTTAAAAGCTTCAAGAGAATTTCAACAATTTTGAGAGGGATTTGAAAAGTTTCAATGGGAATGGGAAGAATTGGGACAAAAATTGGAAAATTTTTAAGGGACTTTGAAAAAATTTCAACTGGAATTTTAGCAATTTTTTAATGTGAAATTGTAAACATGTGGCCATGGATTTTGAAAATTCTAGAGAGAATTTTAAAAGCTTCAAGAGAATTTCAACAATTTTGAGAGGGATTTGAAAAGTTTCAATGGGAATGGGAAGAATTGGGACAAAAATTGGAAAATTTTTAAGGGACTTTGAAAAAATTTCAACTGGAATTTTAGCAATTTTTTGACGTGAAATTGTAAACATGTTGAAGTGGATTTTGAAAATTCTAGAGAGAATTTTAAAAGCTTCAAGAGAATTTCAACAATTTTGAGAGGGATTTGAAAAGTTTCAATGGGAATGGGAAGAATTGGGACAAAAATTGGAAAATTTTTAAGGGACTTTGAAAAAATTTCAACTGGAATTTTAGCAATTTTTTGATGTGAAATTGTAAACATGTGGCCATGGATTTTGAAAATTCTAGAGAGAATTTTAAAAGCTTCAAGAGAATTTCAACAATTTTGAGAGGGATTTGAAAAGTTTCAATGGGAATGGGAAGAATTGGGACAAAAATTGGAAAATTTTTAAGGGACTTGGAAAAAATTTCAACTGGAATTTTAGCCATTTTTTGACGTGAAATTGTAAACATGTGGCCATGGATTTTGAAAATTCTAGAGAGAATTTTAAAAGCTTCAAGAGAATTTCAACAATTTTGAGAGGGATTTGAAAAGTTTCAATGGGAATGGGAAGAATTGGGACAAAAATTGGAAAATTTTTAAGGGACTTTGAAAAAATTTCAACTGGAATTTTAGCAATTATTTTATGTGAAATTGTAAACATGTGGACATGGATTTTAAAATTCTAGAGAGAATTTTAAAAGCTTCAACAGAATTTCAACAATTTTGAGAGGGATTTGAAAAGTTTCAATGGGAATGGGAAGAATTGGGACAAAAATTGGAAAATTTTTAAGGGACTTTGAAAAAATTTCAACTGGAATTTTAGCAATTTTTTGACGTGAAATTGTAAACATGTGGCCATGGATTTTGAAAATTCTAGAGAGAATTTTATAAGCTTCAACAGAATTTCAACAATTTTGAGAGGGATTTGAAAAGTTTCAATGGGAATGGGAAGAATTGGGACAAAAATTGGAAAATTTTTAAGGGACTTTGAAAAAATTTCAACTGGAATTTTAGCCATTTTGATGTGAAATTGTAAACATGTGGCCATGGATTTTGAAAATTCTAGAGAGAATTTTAAAAGCTTCAAGAGAATTTCAACAATTTTGAGAGGGATTTGAAAAGTTTCAATGGGAATGGGAAGAATTGGGACAAAAATTGGAAAATTTTTAAGGGACTTTGAAAAAATTTCAACTGGAATTTTAGCAATTTTTTTATGTGAAATTGTAAACATGTGGACATGGATTTTGAAAATTCTAGAGAGAATTTTAAAAGCTTTAACAGAATTTCTACAATTTTGAGAGGGATTTGAAAAGTTTCAATGGGAATGGGAAGAATTGGGACAAAATTTGGAAAATTTTTCAGGGACTTTGAAAAAATTTCAACTGGAATTTTAGCCATTTTTTTATGTGAAATTGTAAACATGTGGACATGGATTTTGAAAATTCTAGAGAGAATTTTAAAAGCTTCAACAGAATTTCAACAATTTTGAGAGGGATTTGAAAAGTTTCAATGGGAATGGGAAGAATTGGGACAAAAATTGGAAAATTTTTCAGGGACTTTGAAAAAATTTCAACTGGAATTTTAGCCATTTTTTTATGTGAAATTGTAAACATGTGGACATGGATTTTGAAAATTCTAGAGAGAATTTTAAAAGCTTCAACAGAATTTCAACAATTTTGAGAGGGATTTGAAAAGTTTCAATGGGAATGGGAAGAATTGGGACAAAAATTGGAAAATTTTTAAGGGACTTTGAAAAAATTTCAACTGGAATTTTAGCCATATTTTGACGTGAAATTGTAAACATGTGGCCATGGATTTTGAAAATTCTAGAGAGATTTTTAAAAGCTTCAACAGAATTTCAACAATTTTGAGAGGGATTTGAAAAGTTTCAATGGGAATGGGAAGAATTGGGACAAAAATTGGAAAATTTTTCAGGGACTTTGAAAAAATTTCAACTGGAATTTTAGCCATTTTTTTATGTGAAATTGTAAACATGTGGCCATGGATTTTGAAAATTCTAGAGAGAATTTTAAAAGCTTCAAGAGAATTTCAACAATTTTGAGAGGGATTTGAAAAGTTTCAATGGGAATGGGAAGAATTGGGACAAAAATTGGAAAATTTTTAAGGGAGTTCGAAAAAATTTCAACTGGAATTTTAGCATCTTTTTGACGTGAAATTGTAAACATGTGGCCATGGATTTTGAAAATTCTAGAGAGAATTTTAAAAGCTTCAAGAGAATTTCAACAATTTTGAGAGGGATTTGAAAAGTTTCAATGGGAATGGGAAGAATTGGGACAAAAATTGGAAAATTTTGAAGGGACTTTGAAAAAATTTCAACTGGAATTTTAGCCATTTTTTGACGTGAAATTGTAAACATGTGGCCATGGATTTTGAAAATTCTAGAGAGAATTTTAAAAGCTTCAAGAGAATTTCAACAATTTTGAGAGGGATTTGAAAAGTTTCAATGGGAATGGGAAGAATTGGGACAAAAATTGGAAAATTTTTAAGGGACTTTGAAAAAATTTCAACTGGAATTTTAGCAATTTTTTTATGTGAAATTGTAAACATGTGGACATGGATTTTGAAAATTCTAGAGAGAATTTTAAAAGCTTTAACAGAATTTCTACAATTTTGAGAGGGATTTGAAAAGTTTCAATGGGAATGGGAAGAATTGGGACAAAATTTGGAAAATTTTGAAGGGACTTTGAAAAAATTTCAACTGGAATTTTAGCCATTTTTTGACGTGAAATTGTAAACATGTGGACAGGGATTTTGAAAATTCTAGAGAGAATTTTAAAAGCTTCAACAGAATTTCAACAATTTTGAGAGGGATTTGAAAAGTTTCAATGGGAATGGGAAGAATTGGGACAAAAATTGGAAAATTTTTCAGGGACTTTGAAAAAATTTCAACTGGAATTTTAGCAATTTTTTTATGTGAAATTGTAAACATGTGGACATGGATTTTGAAAATTCTAGAGAGAATTTTAAAAGCTTCAACAGAATTTCAACAATTTTGAGAGGGATTTGAAAAGTTTCAATGGGAATGGGAAGAATTGGGACAAAAATTGGAAAATTTTTAAGGGACTTTGAAAAAATTTCAACTGGAATTTTAGCCATTTTTTTATGTGAAATTGTAAACATGTGGCCATGGATTTTGAAAATTCTAGAGAGAATTTTAAAAGCTTCAAGAGAATTTCAACAATTTTGAGAGGGATTTGAAAAGTTTCAATGGGAATGGGAAGAATTGGGACAAAAATTGGAAAATTTTTAAGGGAGTTCGAAAAAATTTCAACTGGAATTTTAGCATCTTTTTGACGTGAAATTGTAAACATGTGGCCATGGATTTTGAAAATTCTAGAGAGAATTTTAAAAGCTTCAACAGAATTTCAACAATTTTGAGAGGGATTTGAAAAGTTTCAATGGGAATGGGAAGAATTGGGACAAAAATTGGAAAATTTTTCAGGGACTTTGAAAAAATTTCAACTGGAATTTTAGCCATTTTGACGTGAAATTGTAAACATGTGGACATGGATTTTGAAAATTCTAGAGAGAATTTTAAAAGCTTCAAGAGAATTTCAACAATTTTGAGAGGGATTTGAAAAGGTTCAATGGGAATGGGAAGAATTGGGACAAAAATTGGAAAATTTTTAGGGGACTTTGAAAAAATTTCAACTGGAATTTTAGCCATTTTTTTATGTGAAATTGTAAACATGTGGCCATGGATTTTGAAAATTCTAGAGAGAATTTTAAAAGCTTCAAGAGAATTTCAACAATTTTGAGAGGGATTTGAAAAGTTTCAATGGGAATGGGAAGAATTGGGACAAAAATTGGAAAATTTTGAAGGGACTTTGAAAAAATTTCAACTGGAATTTTAGCCATTTTTTGACGTGAAATTGTAAACATGTGGCCATGGATTTTGAAAATTCTAGAGAGAATTTTAAAAGCTTCAAGAGAATTTCAACAATTTTGAGAGGGATTTGAAAAGTTTCAATGGGAATGGGAAGAATTGGGACAAAAATTGGAAAATTTTTCAGGGACTTTGAAAAAATTTCAACTGGAATTTTAGCAATTTTTTGACGTGAAATTGTAAACATGTGGCCATGGATTTTGAAAATTCTAGAGAGAATTTTAAAAGCTTCAAGAGAATTTCAACAATTTTGAGAGGGATTTGAAAAGTTTCAATGGGAATGGGAAGAATTGGGACAAAAATTGGAAAATTTTTCAGGGACTTTGAAAAAATTTCAACTGGAATTTTAGCAATTTTTTTATGTGAAATTGTAAACATGTGGACATGGATTTTGAAAATTCTAGAGAGAATTTTAAAAGCTTCAAGAGAATTTCAACAATTTTGAGAGGGATTTGAAAAGTTTCAATGGGAATGGGAAGAATTGGGACAAAAATTGGAAAGTTTTTAAGGGACTTTGAAAAAATTTCAACTGGAATTTTAGCCATTTTTTTACGTGAAATTGTAAACATGTGGCCATGGATTTTGAAAGTTCTAGAGAGAATTTTAAAAGCTTCAAGAGAATTTCAACAATTTTGAGAGGGATTTGAAAAGTTTCAATGGGAATGGGAAGAATTGGGACAAAAATTGGAAAATTTTGAAGGGACTTTGAAAAAATTTCAACTGGAATTTTAGCAATTTTTTGACGTGAAATTGTAAACATGTCGCCATGGATTTTGAAAATTCTAGAGAGAATTTTAAAAGCTTCAAGAGAATTTCAACAATTTTGAGAGGGATTTGAAAAGTTTCAATGGGAATGGGAAGAATTGGGACAAAAATTGGAAAATTTTTAAGGGACTTTGAAAAAATTTCAACTGGAATTTTAGCAATTTTTTGACGTGAAATTGTAAACATGTGGCCATGGATTTTGAAAATTCTAGAGAGAATTTTAAAAGCTTCAAGAGAATTTCAACAATTTTGAGAGGGATTTGAAAAGTTTCAATGGGAATGGGAAGAATTGGGACAAAAATTGGAAAATTTTTAAGGGACTTTGAAAAAATTTCAACTGGAATTTTAGCAATTTTTTGACGTGAAATTGTAAACATGTGGCCATGGATTTTGAAAATTCTAGAGAGAATTTTAAAAGCTTCAAGAGAATTTCAACAATTTTGAGAGGGATTTGAAAAGTTTCAATGGGAATGGGAAGAATTGGGACAAAAATTGGAAAGTTTTTAAGGGACTTTGAAAAAATTTCAACTGGAATTTTAGCCATTTTTTTACGTGAAATTGTAAACATGTGGCCATGGATTTTGAAAGTTCTAGAGAGAATTTTAAAAGCTTCAAGAGAATTTCAACAATTTTGAGAGGGATTTGAAAAGTTTCAATGGGAATGGGAAGAATTGGGACAAAAATTGGAAAATTTTTAAGGGACTTTGAAAAAATTTCAACTGGAATTTTAGCAATTTTTTGATGTGAAATTGTAAACATGTGGACATGGATTTTGAAAATTCTAGAGAGAATTTTAAAAGCTTCAACAGAATTTCAACAATTTTGAGAGGGATTTGAAAAGTTTCAATGGGAATGGGAAGAATTGGGACAAAAATTGGAAAATTTTGAAGGGACTTTGAAAAAATTTCAACTGGAATTTTAGCCATTTTTTGACGTGAAATTGTAAACATGTTGAAGTGGATTTTGAAAGTTCTAGAGAGAATTTTAAAAGTTTCAAGAGAATTTCAACAATTTTGAGAGGGATTTGAAAAGTTTCAATGGGAATGGGAAGAATTGGGACAAAAATTGGAAAATTTTTAAGGGACTTTGAAAAAATTTCAACTGGAATTTTAGCCATTTTTTTACGTGAAATTGTAAACATGTGGCCATGGATTTTGAAAATTCTAGAGAGAATTTTAAAAGCTTCAAGAGAATTTCAACAATTTTGAGAGGGATTTGAAAAGTTTCAATGGGAATGGGAAGAATTGGGACAAAAATTGGAAAATTTTTCAGGGACTTTGAAAAAATTTCAACTGGAATTTTAGCAATTTTTTTATGTGAAATTGTAAACATGTGGCCATGGATTTTGAAAATTCTAGAGAGAATTTTAAAAGCTTCAAGAGAATTTCAACAATTTTGAGAGGGATTTGAAAAGTTTCAATGGGAATGGGAAGAATTGGGACAAAAATTGGAAAATTTTGAAGGGACTTTGAAAAAATTTCAACTGGAATTTTAGCCATTTTTTGACGTGAAATTGTAAACATGTGGCCATGGATTTTGAAAATTCTAGAGAGAATTTTAAAAGCTTCAAGAGAATTTCAACAATTTTGAGAGGGATTTGAAAAGTTTCAATGGGAATGGGCAGAATTGGGACAAAAATTGGAAAGTTTTTAAGGGACTTTGAAAAAATTTCAACTGGAATTTTAGCCATTTTTTGACGTGAAATTGTAAACATGTGGACATGGATTTTGAAAATTCTAGAGAGAATTTTAAAAGCTTCAACAGAATTTCAACAATTTTGAGAGGGATTTGAAAAGTTTCAATGGGAATGGGAAGAATTGGGACAAAAATTGGAAAATTTTTAAGGGACTTTGAAAAAATTTCAACTGGAATTTTAGCCATTTTTTAATGTGAAATTGTAAAAATGTGGACATGGATTTTGAAAATTCTAGAGAGAATTTTAAAAGCTTCAAGAGAATTTCAACAATTTTGAGAGGGATTTGAAAAGTTTCAATGGGAATGGGAAGAATTGGGACAAAAATTGGAAAATTTTGAAGGGACTTTGAAAAAATTTCAACTGGAATTTTAGCAATTTTTTGACGTGAAAATGTAAACATGTTGAAGTGGATTTTGAAAATTCTAGAGAGAATTTTAAAAGCTTCAAGAGAATTTCAACAATTTTGAGAGGGATTTGAAAAGTTTCAATGGGAATGGGAAGAATTGGGACAAAAATTGGAAAATTTTTAAGGGACTTTGAAAAAATTTCAACTGGAATTTTAGCAATTTTTTTATGTGAAATTGTAAACATGTGGCCATGGATTTTGAAAATTCTAGAGAGAATTTTAAAAGCTTCAAGAGAATTTCAACAATTTTGAGAGGGATTTGAAAAGTTTCAATGGGAATGGGAAGAATTGGGACAAAAATTGGAAAATTTTGAAGGGACTTTGAAAAAATTTCAACTGGAATTTTAGCCATTTTTTGACGTGAAATTGTAAACATGTTGAAGTGGATTTTGAAAATTCTAGAGAGAATTTTAAAAGCTTCAAGAGAATTTCAACAATTTTGAGAGGGATTTGAAAAGTTTCAATGGGCATGGGAAGAATTGGGACAAAAATTGGAAAATTTTGAAGGGACTTTGAAAAAATTTCAACTGGAATTTTAGCCATTTTTTGACGTGAAATTGTAAACATGTGGCCATGGATTTTGAAAATTCTAGAGAGAATTTTAAAAGCTTCAAGAGAATTTCAACAATTTTGAGAGGGATTTGAAAAGTTTCAATGGGAATGGGAAGAATTGGGACAAAAATTGGAAAGTTTTTAAGGGACTTTGAAAAAATTTCAACTGGAATTTTAGCCATTTTTTGACGTGAAATTGTAAACATGTGGCCATGGATTTTGAAAATTCTAGAGAGAATTTTAAAAGCTTCAAGAGAATTTCAACAATTTTGAGAGGGATTTGAAAAGTTTCAATGGGAATGGGAAGAATTGGGACAAAAATTGGAAAATTTTTAAGGGAGTTCGAAAAAATTTCAACTGGAATTTTAGCATCTTTTTGACGTGAAATTGTAAACATGTGGCCATGGATTTTGAAAATTCTAGAGAGAATTTTAAAAGCTTCAACAGAATTTCAACAATTTTGAGAGGGATTTGAAAAGTTTCAATGGGAATGGGAAGAATTGGGACAAAAATTGGAAAATTTTTCAGGGACTTTGAAAAAATTTCAACTGGAATTTTAGCCATTTTGACGTGAAATTGTAAACATGTGGACATGGATTTTGAAAATTCTAGAGAGAATTTTAAAAGCTTCAAGAGAATTTCAACAATTTTGAGAGGGATTTGAAAAGGTTCAATGGGAATGGGAAGAATTGGGACAAAAATTGGAAAATTTTTAGGGGACTTTGAAAAAATTTCAACTGGAATTTTAGCCATTTTTTTATGTGAAATTGTAAACATGTGGCCATGGATTTTGAAAATTCTAGAGAGAATTTTAAAAGCTTCAAGAGAATTTCAACAATTTTGAGAGGGATTTGAAAAGTTTCAATGGGAATGGGAAGAATTGGGACAAAAATTGGAAAATTTTGAAGGGACTTTGAAAAAATTTCAACTGGAATTTTAGCCATTTTTTGACGTGAAATTGTAAACATGTGGCCATGGATTTTGAAAATTCTAGAGAGAATTTTAAAAGCTTCAAGAGAATTTCAACAATTTTGAGAGGGATTTGAAAAGTTTCAATGGGAATGGGAAGAATTGGGACAAAAATTGGAAAATTTTTCAGGGACTTTGAAAAAATTTCAACTGGAATTTTAGCAATTTTTTGACGTGAAATTGTAAACATGTGGCCATGGATTTTGAAAATTCTAGAGAGAATTTTAAAAGCTTCAAGAGAATTTCAACAATTTTGAGAGGGATTTGAAAAGTTTCAATGGGAATGGGAAGAATTGGGACAAAAATTGGAAAATTTTTCAGGGACTTTGAAAAAATTTCAACTGGAATTTTAGCAATTTTTTTATGTGAAATTGTAAACATGTGGACATGGATTTTGAAAATTCTAGAGAGAATTTTAAAAGCTTCAAGAGAATTTCAACAATTTTGAGAGGGATTTGAAAAGTTTCAATGGGAATGGGAAGAATTGGGACAAAAATTGGAAAGTTTTTAAGGGACTTTGAAAAAATTTCAACTGGAATTTTAGCCATTTTTTTACGTGAAATTGTAAACATGTGGCCATGGATTTTGAAAGTTCTAGAGAGAATTTTAAAAGCTTCAAGAGAATTTCAACAATTTTGAGAGGGATTTGAAAAGTTTCAATGGGAATGGGAAGAATTGGGACAAAAATTGGAAAATTTTGAAGGGACTTTGAAAAAATTTCAACTGGAATTTTAGCAATTTTTTGACGTGAAATTGTAAACATGTCGCCATGGATTTTGAAAATTCTAGAGAGAATTTTAAAAGCTTCAAGAGAATTTCAACAATTTTGAGAGGGATTTGAAAAGTTTCAATGGGAATGGGAAGAATTGGGACAAAAATTGGAAAATTTTTAAGGGACTTTGAAAAAATTTCAACTGGAATTTTAGCAATTTTTTGACGTGAAATTGTAAACATGTGGCCATGGATTTTGAAAATTCTAGAGAGAATTTTAAAAGCTTCAAGAGAATTTCAACAATTTTGAGAGGGATTTGAAAAGTTTCAATGGGAATGGGAAGAATTGGGACAAAAATTGGAAAATTTTTAAGGGACTTTGAAAAAATTTCAACTGGAATTTTAGCAATTTTTTGACGTGAAATTGTAAACATGTGGCCATGGATTTTGAAAATTCTAGAGAGAATTTTAAAAGCTTCAAGAGAATTTCAACAATTTTGAGAGGGATTTGAAAAGTTTCAATGGGAATGGGAAGAATTGGGACAAAAATTGGAAAGTTTTTAAGGGACTTTGAAAAAATTTCAACTGGAATTTTAGCCATTTTTTTACGTGAAATTGTAAACATGTGGCCATGGATTTTGAAAGTTCTAGAGAGAATTTTAAAAGCTTCAAGAGAATTTCAACAATTTTGAGAGGGATTTGAAAAGTTTCAATGGGAATGGGAAGAATTGGGACAAAAATTGGAAAATTTTTAAGGGACTTTGAAAAAATTTCAACTGGAATTTTAGCAATTTTTTGATGTGAAATTGTAAACATGTGGACATGGATTTTGAAAATTCTAGAGAGAATTTTAAAAGCTTCAACAGAATTTCAACAATTTTGAGAGGGATTTGAAAAGTTTCAATGGGAATGGGAAGAATTGGGACAAAAATTGGAAAATTTTGAAGGGACTTTGAAAAAATTTCAACTGGAATTTTAGCCATTTTTTGACGTGAAATTGTAAACATGTTGAAGTGGATTTTGAAAGTTCTAGAGAGAATTTTAAAAGTTTCAAGAGAATTTCAACAATTTTGAGAGGGATTTGAAAAGTTTCAATGGGAATGGGAAGAATTGGGACAAAAATTGGAAAATTTTTAAGGGACTTTGAAAAAATTTCAACTGGAATTTTAGCCATTTTTTTACGTGAAATTGTAAACATGTGGCCATGGATTTTGAAAATTCTAGAGAGAATTTTAAAAGCTTCAAGAGAATTTCAACAATTTTGAGAGGGATTTGAAAAGTTTCAATGGGAATGGGAAGAATTGGGACAAAAATTGGAAAATTTTTCAGGGACTTTGAAAAAATTTCAACTGGAATTTTAGCAATTTTTTTATGTGAAATTGTAAACATGTGGCCATGGATTTTGAAAATTCTAGAGAGAATTTTAAAAGCTTCAAGAGAATTTCAACAATTTTGAGAGGGATTTGAAAAGTTTCAATGGGAATGGGAAGAATTGGGACAAAAATTGGAAAATTTTGAAGGGACTTTGAAAAAATTTCAACTGGAATTTTAGCCATTTTTTGACGTGAAATTGTAAACATGTGGCCATGGATTTTGAAAATTCTAGAGAGAATTTTAAAAGCTTCAAGAGAATTTCAACAATTTTGAGAGGGATTTGAAAAGTTTCAATGGGAATGGGCAGAATTGGGACAAAAATTGGAAAGTTTTTAAGGGACTTTGAAAAAATTTCAACTGGAATTTTAGCCATTTTTTGACGTGAAATTGTAAACATGTGGACATGGATTTTGAAAATTCTAGAGAGAATTTTAAAAGCTTCAACAGAATTTCAACAATTTTGAGAGGGATTTGAAAAGTTTCAATGGGAATGGGAAGAATTGGGACAAAAATTGGAAAATTTTTAAGGGACTTTGAAAAAATTTCAACTGGAATTTTAGCCATTTTTTAATGTGAAATTGTAAAAATGTGGACATGGATTTTGAAAATTCTAGAGAGAATTTTAAAAGCTTCAAGAGAATTTCAACAATTTTGAGAGGGATTTGAAAAGTTTCAATGGGAATGGGAAGAATTGGGACAAAAATTGGAAAATTTTGAAGGGACTTTGAAAAAATTTCAACTGGAATTTTAGCAATTTTTTGACGTGAAAATGTAAACATGTTGAAGTGGATTTTGAAAATTCTAGAGAGAATTTTAAAAGCTTCAAGAGAATTTCAACAATTTTGAGAGGGATTTGAAAAGTTTCAATGGGAATGGGAAGAATTGGGACAAAAATTGGAAAATTTTTAAGGGACTTTGAAAAAATTTCAACTGGAATTTTAGCAATTTTTTTATGTGAAATTGTAAACATGTGGCCATGGATTTTGAAAATTCTAGAGAGAATTTTAAAAGCTTCAAGAGAATTTCAACAATTTTGAGAGGGATTTGAAAAGTTTCAATGGGAATGGGAAGAATTGGGACAAAAATTGGAAAATTTTGAAGGGACTTTGAAAAAATTTCAACTGGAATTTTAGCCATTTTTTGACGTGAAATTGTAAACATGTTGAAGTGGATTTTGAAAATTCTAGAGAGAATTTTAAAAGCTTCAAGAGAATTTCAACAATTTTGAGAGGGATTTGAAAAGTTTCAATGGGCATGGGAAGAATTGGGACAAAAATTGGAAAATTTTGAAGGGACTTTGAAAAAATTTCAACTGGAATTTTAGCCATTTTTTGACGTGAAATTGTAAACATGTGGCCATGGATTTTGAAAATTCTAGAGAGAATTTTAAAAGCTTCAAGAGAATTTCAACAATTTTGAGAGGGATTTGAAAAGTTTCAATGGGAATGGGAAGAATTGGGACAAAAATTGGAAAGTTTTTAAGGGACTTTGAAAAAATTTCAACTGGAATTTTAGCCATTTTTTGACGTGAAATTGTAAACATGTGGACATGGATTTTGAAAATTCTAGAGAGAATTTTAAAAGCTTCAAGAGAATTTCAACAATTTTGAGAGGGATTTGAAAAGTTTCAATGGGAATGGGAAGAATTGGGACAAAAATTGGAAAATTTTTAAGGGACTTTGAAAAAATTTCAACTGGAATTTTAGCAATTTTTTTATGTGAAATTGTAAACATGTGGACATGGATTTTGAAAATTCTAGAGAGAATTTTAAAAGCTTCAAGAGAATTTCAACAATTTTGAGAGGGATTTGAAAAGTTTCAATGGGAATGGGAAGAATTGGGACAAAAATTGGAAAATTTTTAAGGGAGTTTGAAAAAATTTCAACTGGAATTTTAGCATCTTTTTGACGTGAAATTGTAAACATGTGGCCATGGATTTTGAAAATTCTAGAGAGAATTTTAAAAGCTTCAAGAGAATTTCAACAATTTTGAGAGGGATTTGAAAAGTTTCAATGGGAATGGGAAGAATTGGGACAAAAATTGGAAAATTTTTCAGGGACTTTGAAAAAATTTCAACTGGAATTTTAGCCATTTTGACGTGAAATTGTAAACATGTGGACATGGATTTTGAAAATTCTAGAGAGAATTTTAAAAGCTTCAAGAGAATTTCAACAATTTTGAGAGGGATTTGAAAAGTTTCAATGGGAATGGGAAGAATTGGGACAAAAATTGGAAAATTTTTAGGGGACTTTGAAAAAATTTCAACTGGAATTTTAGCCATTTTTTTATGTGAAATTGTAAACATGTGGACATGGATTTTGAAAATTCTAGAGAGACTTTTAAAAGCTTCAAGAGAATTTCAACAATTTTGAGAGGGATTTGAAAAGTTTCAATGGGAATGGGAAGAATTGGGACAAAAATTGGAAAATTTTTAGGGGACTTTGAAAAAATTTCAACTGGAATTTTAGCCATTTTTTTATGTGAAATTGTAAACATGTGGACATGGATTTTGAAAATTCTAGAGAGACTTTTAAAAGCTTCAAGAGAATTTCAACAATTTTGAGAGGGATTTGAAAAGTTTCAATGGGAATGGGAAGAATTGGGACAAAAATTGGAAAATTTTGAAGGGACTTTGAAAAAATTTCAACTGGAATTTTAGCCATTTTTTGACGTGAAATTGTAAACATGTTGAAGTGGATTTTGAAAATTCTAGAGAGAATTTTAAAAGCTTCAAGAGAATTTCAACAATTTTGAGAGGGATTTGAAAAGTTTCAATGGGAATGGGCAGAATTGGGACAAAAATTGGAAAGTTTTTAAGGGACTTTGAAAAAATTTCAACTGGAATTTTAGCCATTTTTTGACGTGAAATTGTAAACATGTGGCCATGGATTTTGAAAATTCTAGAGAGAATTTTAAAAGCTTCAAGAGAATTTCAAGTATTTTGAGAGGGATTTGAAAAGTTTCAATGGGAATGGGAAGAATTGGGACAAAAATTGGAAAATTTTTAAGGGACTTTGAAAAAATTTCAACTGGAATTTTAGCAATTTTTTGACGTGAAATTGTAAACATGTTGAAGTGGATTTTGAAAATTCTAGAGAGAATTTTAAAAGCTTCAAGAGAATTTCAACAATTTTGAGAGGGATTTGAAAAGTTTCAATGGGAATGGGAAGAATTGGGACAAAAATTGGAAAATTTTTAAGGGACTTTGAAAAAATGTCAACTGGAATTTTAGCAATTTTTTGACGTGAAATTGTAAACATGTGGCCATGGATTTTGAAAATTCTAGAGAGAATTTTAAAAGCTTCAAGAGAATTTCAACAATTTTGAGAGGGATTTGAAAAGTTTCAATGGGAATGGGAAGAATTGGGACAAAAATTGGAAAATTTTTAAGGGACTTTGAAAAAATTTCAACTGGAATTTTAGCAATTTTTTAATGTGAAATTGTAAACATGTGGACATGGATTTTGAAAATTCTAGAGAGAATTTTAAAAGCTTCAAGAGAATTTCAACAATTTTGAGAGGGATTTGAAAAGTTTCAATGGGAATGGGAAGAATTGGGACAAAAATTGGAAAATTTTTAAGGGACTTTGAAAAAATTTCAACTGGAATTTTAGCCATTTTTTTACGTGAAATTGTAAACATGTGGCCATGGATTTTGAAAGTTCTAGAGAGAATTTTAAAAGCTTCAAGAGAATTTCAACAATTTTGAGAGGTATTTGAAAAGTTTCAATGGGAATGGGAAGAATTGGGACAAAAATTGGAAAATTTTTAAGGGACTTTGAAAAAATTTCAACTGGAATTTTAGCAATTTTTTGACGTGAAATTGTAAACATGTGGCCATGGATTTTGAAAATTCTAGAGAGAATTTTAAAAGCTTCAACAGAATTTCAACAATTTTGAGAGGGATTTGAAAAGTTTCAATGGGAATGGGAAGAATTGGGACAAAAATTGGAAAATTTTTAAGGGACTTTGAAAAAATTTCAACTGGAATTTTAGCAATTTTTTGACGTGAAATTGTAAACATGTTGAAGTGGATTTTGAAAATTCTAGAGAGAATTTTAAAAGCTTCAACAGAATTTCAACGATTTTGAGAGGGATTTGAAAAGTTTCAATGGGAATGGGAAGAATTGGGACAAAAATTGGAAAATTTTTAAGGGACTTTGAAAAAATTTCAACTGGAATTTTAGCCATTTTTTGACGTGAAATTGTAAACATGTGGCCATGGATTTTGAAAATTCTAGAGAGAATTTTAAAAGCTTCAAGAGAATTTCAACAATTTTGAGAGGGATTTGAAAAGTTTCAATGGGAATGGGAAGAATTGGGACAAAAATTGGAAAATTTTGAAGGGACTTTGAAAAAATTTCAACTGGAATTTTAGCCATTTTTTAATGTGAAATTGTAAAAATGTGGACATGGATTTTGAAAATTCTAGAGAGAATTTTAAAAGCTTCAAGAGAATTTCAACAATTTTGAGAGGGATTTGAAAAGTTTCAATGGGAATGGGAAGAATTGGGACAAAAATTGGAAAATTTTTAAGGGACTTTGAAAAAATTTCAACTGGAATTTAGGAATTTTTTGACGTGAAATTGTAAACATGTTGAAGTGGATTTTGAAAATTCTAGAGAGAATTTTAAAAGCTTCAAGAGAATTTCAACAATTTTGAGAGGGATTTGAAAAGTTTCAATGGGAATGGGAAGAATTGGGACAAAAATTGGAAAATTTTTAAGGGACTTTGAAAAAATTTCAACTGGAATTTTAGCAATTTTTTTATGTGAAATTGTAAACATGTGGACATGGATTTTGAAAATTCTAGAGAGAATTTTAAAAGCTTCAAGAGAATTTCAACAATTTTGAGAGGGATTTGAAAAGTTTCAATGGGAATGGGAAGAATTGGGACAAAAATTGGAAAATTTTGAAGGGACTTTGAAAAAATTTCAACTGGAATTTTAGCCATTTTTTTAATGTGAAATTGTAAACATGTGGACATGGATTTTGAAAATTCTAGAGAGAATTTTAAAAGCTTCAAGAGAATTTCAACAATTTTGAGAGGGATTTGAAAAGTTTCAATGGGAATGGGAAGAATTGGGACAAAAATTGGAAAGTTTTTAAGGGACTTTGAAAAAATTTCAACTGGAATTTTAGCCATTTTTTGACGTGAAATTGTAAACATGTGGACATGGATTTTGAAAATTCTAGAGAGAATTTTAAAAGCTTCAAGAGAATTTCAACAATTTTGAGAGGGATTTGAAAAGTTTCAATGGGAATGGGAAGAATTGGGACAAAAATTGGAAAATTTTTAAGGGACTTTGAAAAAATTTCAACTGGAATTTTAGCAATTTTTTTATGTGAAATTGTAAACATGTGGACATGGATTTTGAAAATTCTAGAGAGAATTTTAAAAGCTTCAAGAGAATTTCAACAATTTTGAGAGGGATTTGAAAAGTTTCAATGGGAATGGGAAGAATTGGGACAAAAATTGGAAAATTTTTAAGGGAGTTTGAAAAAATTTCAACTGGAATTTTAGCCATTTTTTGACGTGAAATTGTAAACATGTGGACATGGATTTTGAAAATTCTAGAGAGAATTTTAAAAGCTTCAAGAGAATTTCAACAATTTTGAGAGGGATTTGAAAAGTTTCAATGGGAATGGGAAGAATTGGGACAAAAATTGGAAAATTTTTAAGGGACTTTGAAAAAATTTCAACTGGAATTTTAGCAATTTTTTTATGTGAAATTGTAAACATGTGGACATGGATTTTGAAAATTCTAGAGAGAATTTTAAAAGCTTCAAGAGAATTTCAACAATTTTGAGAGGGATTTGAAAAGTTTCAATGGGAATGGGAAGAATTGGGACAAAAATTGGAAAATTTTTAAGGGAGTTTGAAAAAATTTCAACTGGAATTTTAGCATCTTTTTGACGTGAAATTGTAAACATGTGGCCATGGATTTTGAAAATTCTAGAGAGAATTTTAAAAGCTTCAAGAGAATTTCAACGATTTTGAGAGGGATTTGAAAAGTTTCAATGGGAATGGGAAGAATTGGGACAAAAATTGGAAAATTTTTCAGGGACTTTGAAAAAATTTCAACTGGAATTTTAGCCATTTTGACGTGAAATTGTAAACATGTGGACATGGATTTTGAAAATTCTAGAGAGAATTTTAAAAGCTTCAAGAGAATTTCAACAATTTTGAGAGGGATTTGAAAAGTTTCAATGGGAATGGGAAGAATTGGGACAAAAATTGGAAAATTTTTAGGGGACTTTGAAAAAATTTCAACTGGAATTTTAGCCATTTTTTTATGTGAAATTGTAAACATGTGGACATGGATTTTGAAAATTCTAGAGAGACTTTTAAAAGCTTCAAGAGAATTTCAACAATTTTGAGAGGGATTTGAAAAGTTTCAATGGGAATGGGAAGAATTGGGACAAAAATTGGAAAATTTTTAGGGGACTTTGAAAAAATTTCAACTGGAATTTTAGCCATTTTTTTATGTGAAATTGTAAACATGTGGACATGGATTTTGAAAATTCTAGAGAGACTTTTAAAAGCTTCAAGAGAATTTCAACAATTTTGAGAGGGATTTGAAAAGTTTCAATGGGAATGGGAAGAATTGGGACAAAAATTGGAAAATTTTGAAGGGACTTTGAAAAAATTTCAACTGGAATTTTAGCCATTTTTTGACGTGAAATTGTAAACATGTTGAAGTGGATTTTGAAAATTCTAGAGAGAATTTTAAAAGCTTCAAGAGAATTTCAACAATTTTGAGAGGGATTTGAAAAGTTTCAATGGGAATGGGCAGAATTGGGACAAAAATTGGAAAGTTTTTAAGGGACTTTGAAAAAATTTCAACTGGAATTTTAGCCATTTTTTGACGTGAAATTGTAAACATGTGGCCATGGATTTTGAAAATTCTAGAGAGAATTTTAAAAGCTTCAAGAGAATTTCAAGTATTTTGAGAGGGATTTGAAAAGTTTCAATGGGAATGGGAAGAATTGGGACAAAAATTGGAAAATTTTTAAGGGACTTTGAAAAAATTTCAACTGGAATTTTAGCAATTTTTTGACGTGAAATTGTAAACATGTTGAAGTGGATTTTGAAAATTCTAGAGAGAATTTTAAAAGCTTCAAGAGAATTTCAACAATTTTGAGAGGGATTTGAAAAGTTTCAATGGGAATGGGAAGAATTGGGACAAAAATTGGAAAATTTTTAAGGGACTTTGAAAAAATGTCAACTGGAATTTTAGCAATTTTTTGACGTGAAATTGTAAACATGTGGCCATGGATTTTGAAAATTCTAGAGAGAATTTTAAAAGCTTCAAGAGAATTTCAACAATTTTGAGAGGGATTTGAAAAGTTTCAATGGGAATGGGAAGAATTGGGACAAAAATTGGAAAATTTTTAAGGGACTTTGAAAAAATTTCAACTGGAATTTTAGCAATTTTTTAATGTGAAATTGTAAACATGTGGACATGGATTTTGAAAATTCTAGAGAGAATTTTAAAAGCTTCAAGAGAATTTCAACAATTTTGAGAGGGATTTGAAAAGTTTCAATGGGAATGGGAAGAATTGGGACAAAAATTGGAAAATTTTTAAGGGACTTTGAAAAAATTTCAACTGGAATTTTAGCCATTTTTTTACGTGAAATTGTAAACATGTGGCCATGGATTTTGAAAGTTCTAGAGAGAATTTTAAAAGCTTCAAGAGAATTTCAACAATTTTGAGAGGTATTTGAAAAGTTTCAATGGGAATGGGAAGAATTGGGACAAAAATTGGAAAATTTTTAAGGGACTTTGAAAAAATTTCAACTGGAATTTTAGCAATTTTTTGACGTGAAATTGTAAACATGTGGCCATGGATTTTGAAAATTCTAGAGAGAATTTTAAAAGCTTCAACAGAATTTCAACAATTTTGAGAGGGATTTGAAAAGTTTCAATGGGAATGGGAAGAATTGGGACAAAAATTGGAAAATTTTTAAGGGACTTTGAAAAAATTTCAACTGGAATTTTAGCAATTTTTTGACGTGAAATTGTAAACATGTTGAAGTGGATTTTGAAAATTCTAGAGAGAATTTTAAAAGCTTCAACAGAATTTCAACGATTTTGAGAGGGATTTGAAAAGTTTCAATGGGAATGGGAAGAATTGGGACAAAAATTGGAAAATTTTTAAGGGACTTTGAAAAAATTTCAACTGGAATTTTAGCCATTTTTTGACGTGAAATTGTAAACATGTGGCCATGGATTTTGAAAATTCTAGAGAGAATTTTAAAAGCTTCAAGAGAATTTCAACAATTTTGAGAGGGATTTGAAAAGTTTCAATGGGAATGGGAAGAATTGGGACAAAAATTGGAAAATTTTGAAGGGACTTTGAAAAAATTTCAACTGGAATTTTAGCCATTTTTTAATGTGAAATTGTAAAAATGTGGACATGGATTTTGAAAATTCTAGAGAGAATTTTAAAAGCTTCAAGAGAATTTCAACAATTTTGAGAGGGATTTGAAAAGTTTCAATGGGAATGGGAAGAATTGGGACAAAAATTGGAAAATTTTTAAGGGACTTTGAAAAAATTTCAACTGGAATTTAGGAATTTTTTGACGTGAAATTGTAAACATGTTGAAGTGGATTTTGAAAATTCTAGAGAGAATTTTAAAAGCTTCAAGAGAATTTCAACAATTTTGAGAGGGATTTGAAAAGTTTCAATGGGAATGGGAAGAATTGGGACAAAAATTGGAAAATTTTTAAGGGACTTTGAAAAAATTTCAACTGGAATTTTAGCAATTTTTTTATGTGAAATTGTAAACATGTGGACATGGATTTTGAAAATTCTAGAGAGAATTTTAAAAGCTTCAAGAGAATTTCAACAATTTTGAGAGGGATTTGAAAAGTTTCAATGGGAATGGGAAGAATTGGGACAAAAATTGGAAAATTTTGAAGGGACTTTGAAAAAATTTCAACTGGAATTTTAGCCATTTTTTTAATGTGAAATTGTAAACATGTGGACATGGATTTTGAAAATTCTAGAGAGAATTTTAAAAGCTTCAAGAGAATTTCAACAATTTTGAGAGGGATTTGAAAAGTTTCAATGGGAATGGGAAGAATTGGGACAAAAATTGGAAAATTTTTAAGGGACTTTGAAAAAATTTCAACTGGAATTTTAGCCATTTTTTTATGTGAAATTGTAAACATGTGGCCATGGATTTTGAAAATTCTAGAGAGAATTTTAAAAGCTTCAAGAGAATTTCAACAATTTTGAGAGGGATTTGAAAAGTTTCAATGGGAATGGGAAGAATTGGGACAAAAATTGGAAAATTTTTCAGGGACTTTGAAAAAATTTCAACTGGAATTTTAGCAATTATTTTATGTGAAATTGTAAACATGTGGACATGGATTTTAAAATTCTAGAGAGAATTTTAAAAGCTTCAAGAGAATTTCAACAATTTTGAGAGGGATTTGAAAAGTTTCAATGGGAATGGGAAGAATTGGGACAAAAATTGGAAAGTTTTTAAGGGACTTTGAAAAAATTTCAACTGGAATTTTAGCCATTTTGACGTGAAATTGTAAACATGTGGACATGGATTTTGAAAATTCTAGAGAGAATTTTAAAAGCTTCAAGAGAATTTCAACAATTTTGAGAGGGATTTGAAAAGTTTCAATGGGAATGGGAAGAATTGGGACAAAAATTGGAAAATTTTTAAGGGACTTTGAAAAAATTTCAACTGGAATTTTAGCCATTTTTTTATGTGAAATTGTAAACATGTGGCCATGGATTTTGAAAATTCTAGAGAGACTTTTAAAAGCTTCAAGAGAATTTCAACAATTTTGAGAGGGATTTGAAAAGTTTCAATGGGAATGGGAAGAATTGGGACAAAAATTGGAAAATTTTGAAGGGACTTTGAAAAAATTTCAACTGGAATTTTAGCCATTTTTTGACGTGAAATTGTAAACATGTGGCCATGGATTTTGAAAATTCTAGAGAGAATTTTAAAAGCTTCAAGAGAATTTCAACAATTTTGAGAGGGATTTGAAAAGTTTCAATGGGAATGGGAAGAATTGGGACAAAAATTGGAAAGTTTTTAAGGGACTTTGAAAAAATTTCAACTGGAATTTTAGCCATTTTTTGACGTGAAATTGTAAACATGTGGACATGGATTTTGAAAATTCTAGAGAGAATTTTAAAAGCTTCAAGAGAATTTCAACAATTTTGAGAGGGATTTGAAAAGTTTCAATGGGAATGGGAAGAATTGGGACAAAAATTGGAAAATTTTTAAGGGACTTTGAAAAAATTTCAACTGGAATTTTAGCCATTTTTTAATGTGAAATTGTAAAAATGTGGACATGGATTTTGAAAATTCTAGAGAGAATTTTAAAAGCTTCAAGAGAATTTCAAGTATTTTGAGAGGGATTTGAAAAGTTTCAATGGGAATGGGAAGAATTGGGACAAAAATTGGAAAATTTTTAAGGGACTTTGAAAAAATTTCAACTGGAATTTTAGCCATTTTTTGACGTGAAATTGTAAACATGTTGAAGTGGATTTTGAAAATTCTAGAGAGAATTTTAAAAGCTTCAAGAGAATTTCAACAATTTTGAGAGGGATTTGAAAAGTTTCAATGGGAATGGGAAGAATTGGGACAAAAATTGGAAAATTTTTAAGGGACTTTGAAAAAATTTCAACTGGAATTTTAGCAATTTTTTTATGTGAAATTGTAAACATGTGGACATGGATTTTGAAAATTCTAGAGAGAATTTTAAAAGCTTCAAGAGAATTTCAACAATTTTGAGAGGGATTTGAAAAGTTTCAATGGGAATGGGAAGAATTGGGACAAAAATTGGAAAATTTTGAAGGGACTTTGAAAAAATTTCAACTGGAATTTTAGCCATTTTTTTATGTGAAATTGTAAACATGTGGACATGGATTTTGAAAATTCTAGAGAGAATTTTAAAAGCTTCAAGAGAATTTCAACAATTTTGAGAGGGATTTGAAAAGTTTCAATGGGAATGGGAAGAATTGGGACAAAAATTGGAAAATTTTTAAGGGACTTTGAAAAAATTTCAACTGGAATTTTAGCAATTATTTTATGTGAAATTGTAAACATGTGGACATGGATTTTAAAATTCTAGAGAGAATTTTAAAAGCTTCAATAGAATTTCAACAATTTTGAGAGGGATTTGAAAAGTTTCAATGGGAATGGGAAGAATTGGGACAAAAATTGGAAAATTTTTCAGGGACTTTGAAAAAATTTCAACTGGCATTTTAGCCATTTTGACGTGAAATTGTAAACATGTGGACATGGATTTTGAAAATTCTAGAGAGAATTTTAAAAGCTTCAAGAGAATTTCAACAATTTTGAGAGGGATTTGAAAAGTTTCAATGGGAATGGGAAGAATTGGGACAAAAATTGGAAAGTTTTTAAGGGACTTTGAAAAAATTTCAACTGGAATTTTAGCCATTTTTTGACGTGAAATTGTAAACATGTGGCCATGGATTTTGAAAGTTCTAGAGAGAATTTTAAAAGCTTCAAGAGAATTTCAACAATTTTGAGAGGGATTTGAAAAGTTTCAATGGGAATGGGAAGAATTGGGACAAAAATTGGAAAATTTTTAAGGGACTTTGAAAAAATTTCAACTGGAATTTTAGCAATTTTTTGACGTGAAATTGTAAACATGTGGCCATGGATTTTGAAAATTCTAGAGAGAATTTTAAAAGCTTCAAGAGAATTTCAACAATTTTGAGAGGGATTTGAAAAGTTTCAATGGGAATGGGAAGAATTGGGACAAAAATTGGAAAATTTTTAAGGGACTTTGAAAAAATTTCAACTGGAATTTTAGCAATTTTTTGACGTGAAATTGTAAACATGTTGAAGTGGATTTTGAAAATTCTAGAGAGAATTTTAAAAGCTTCAACAGAATTTCAACGATTTTGAGAGGGATTTGAAAAGTTTCAATGGGAATGGGAAGAATTGGGACAAAAATTGGAAAATTTTTAAGGGACTTTGAAAAAATTTCAACTGGAATTTTAGCCATTTTTTGACGTGAAATTGTAAACATGTGGACATGGATTTTGAAAATTCTAGAGAGAATTTTAAAAGCTTCAACAGAATTTCAACAATTTTGAGAGGGATTTGAAAAGTTTCAATGGGAATGGGAAGAATTGGGACAAAAATTGGAAAATTTTGAAGGGACTTTGAAAAAATTTCAACTGGAATTTTAGCCATTTTTTTACGTGAAATTGTAAACATGTGGCCATGGATTTTGAAAGTTCTAGAGAGAATTTTAAAAGCTTCAAGAGAATTTCAACACTTTTGAGAGGGATTTGAAAAGCTTCAATGGGAATGGGAAGAATTGGGACAAAAATTGGAAAATTTTTCAGGGACTTTGAAAAAATTTCAACTGGAATTTTAGCCATTTTGACGTGAAATTGTAAACATGTGGACATGGATTTTGAAAATTCTAGAGAGAATTTTAAAAGCTTCAAGAGAATTTCAACAATTTTGAGAGGGATTTGAAAAGTTTCAATGGGAATGGGAAGAATTGGGACAAAAATTGGAAAGTTTTTAAGGGACTTTGAAAAAATTTCAACTGGAATTTTAGCCATTTTTTGACGTGAAATTGTAAACATGTGGCCATGGATTTTGAAAGTTCTAGAGAGAATTTTAAAAGCTTCAAGAGAATTTCAACAATTTTGAGAGGGATTTGAAAAGTTTCAATGGGAATGGGAAGAATTGGGACAAAAATTGGAAAATTTTTAAGGGACTTTGAAAAAATTTCAACTGGAATTTTAGCCATTTTTTGACGTGAAATTGTAAACATGTGGCCATGGATTTTGAAAATTCTAGAGAGAATTTTAAAAGCTTCAAGAGAATTTCAACAATTTTGAGAGGGATTTGAAAAGTTTCAATGGGAATGGGAAGAATTGGGACAAAAATTGGAAAATTTTTAAGGGACTTTGAAAAAATTTCAACTGGAATTTTAGCAATTTTTTGACGTGAAATTGTAAACATGTTGAAGTGGATTTTGAAAATTCTAGAGAGAATTTTAAAAGCTTCAACAGAATTTCAACGATTTTGAGAGGGATTTGAAAAGTTTCACTGGGAATGGGAAGAATTGGGACAAAAATTGGAAAATTTTTAAGGGACTTTGAAAAAATTTCAACTGGAATTTTAGCCATTTTTTGACGTGAAATTGTAAACATGTGGACATGGATTTTGAAAATTCTAGAGAGAATTTTAAAAGCTTCAAGAGAATTTCAACAATTTTGAGAGGGATTTGAAAAGTTTCAATGGGAATGGGAAGAATTGGGACAAAAATTGGAAAATTTTGAAGGGACTTTGAAAAAATTTCAACTGGAATTTTAGCCATTTTTTTATGTGAAATTGTAAACATGTGGCCATGGATTTTGAAAGTTCTAGAGAGAATTTTAAAAGCTTCAAGAGAATTTCAACACTTTTGAGAGGGATTTGAAAAGCTTCAATGGGAATGGGAAGAATTGGGACAAAAATTGGAAAATTTTGAAGGGACTTTGAAAAAATTTCAACTGGAATTTTAGCAATTTTTTGACGTGAAATTGTAAACATGTGGCCATGGATTTTGAAAATTCTAGAGAGAATTTTAAAAGCTTCAACAGAATTTCAACAATTTTGAGAGGGATTTGAAAAGTTTCAATGGGAATGGGAAGAATTGGGACAAAAATTGGAAAATTTTTAAGGGACTTTGAAAAAATTTCAACTGGAATTTTAGCAATTTTTTGACGTGAAATTGTAAACATGTGGACATGGATTTTGAAAATTCTAGAGAGAATTTTAAAAGCTTCAACAGAATTTCAACAATTTTGAGAGGGATTTGAAAAGTTTCAATGGGAATGGGAAGAATTGGGACAAAAATTGGAAAGTTTTTAAGGGACTTTGAAAAAATTTCAACTGGAATTTTAGCCATTTTTTTACGTGAAATTGTAAACATGTGGCCATGGATTTTGAAAGTTCTAGAGAGAATTTTAAAAGCTTCAAGAGAATTTCAACAATTTTGAGAGGGATTTGAAAAGTTTCAATGGGAATGGGAAGAATTGGGACAAAAATTGGAAAATTTTTCAGGGACTTTGAAAAAATTTCAACTGGAATTTTAGCCATTTTTTTATGTGAAATTGTAAACATGTGGACATGGATTTTGAAAATTCTAGAGAGAATTTTAAAAGCTTCAAGAGAATTTCAACAATTTTGAGAGGGATTTGAAAAGTTTCAATGGGAATGGGAAGAATTGGGACAAAAATTGGAAAATTTTTAAGGGACTTTGAAAAAATTTCAACTGGAATTTTAGCCATTTTTTGACGTGAAATTGTAAACATGTGGACATGGATTTTGAAACTTCTAGAGAGAATTTTAAAAGCTTCAAGAGAATTTCTACAATTTTGAGAGGGATTTGAAAAGTTTCAATGGGAATGGGAAGAATTGGGACAAAAATTGGAAAATTTTTAAGGGACTTTGAAAAAATTTCAACTGGAATTTTAGCAATTTTTTTACGTGAAATTGTAAACATGTGGCCATGGATTTTGAAAATTCTAGAGAGAATTTTTAAAGCTTCAAGAGAATTTCAACAATTTTGAGAGGGATTTGAAAAGTTTCAATGGGAATGGGAAGAATTGGGACAAAAATTGGAAAATTTTTAAGGGACTTTGAAAAAATTTCAACTGGAATTTTAGCAATTTTTTGACGTGAAATTGTAAACATGTGGACCTGGATTTTGAAAATTCTAGAGAGAATTTTAAAAGCTTTAACAGAATTTCTACAATTTTGAGAGGGATTTGAAAAGTTTCAATGGGAATGGGAAGAATTGGGACAAAAATTGGAAAATTTTTCAGGGACTTTGAAAAAATTTCAACTGGAATTTTAGCCATTTTTTTATGTGAAATTGTAAACATGTGGCCATGGATTTTGAAAATTCTAGAGAGAATTTTAAAAGCTTCAAGAGAATTTCAACAATTTTGGGAGGGATTTGAAAAGTTTCAATGGGAATGGGAAGAATTGGGACAAAAATTGGAAAATTTTTAAGGGACTTTGAAAAAATTTCAACTGGAATTTTAGCCATTTTTTTATGTGAAATTGTAAACATGTGGACATGGATTTTGAAAATTCTAGAGAGAATTTTAAAAGCTTCAAGAGAATTTCTACAATTTTGAGAGGGATTTGAAAAGTTTCAATGGGAATGGGAAGAATTGGGACAAAAATTGGAAAATTTTTAAGGGACTTTGAAAAAATTTCAACTGGAATTTTAGCCATTTTTTTATGTGAAATTGTAAACATGTGGCCATGGATTTTGAAAATTCTAGAGAGAATTTTAAAAGCTTCAAGAGAATTTCAACAATTTTGAGAGGGATTTGAAAAGTTTCAATGGGAATGGGAAGAATTGGGACAAAAATTGGAAAATTTTTCAGGGACTTTGAAAAAATTTCAACTGGAATTTTAGCCATATTTTTATGTGAAATTGTAAACATGTGGCCATGGATTTTGAAAATTCTAGAGAGATTTTTAAAAGCTTCAACAGAATTTCAACAATTTTGAGAGGGATTTGAAAAGTTTCAATGGGAATGGGAAGAATTGGGACAAAAATTGGAAAATTTTTAAGGGACCTTGAAAAAATTTCAACTGGAATTTTAGCCATTTTTTGACGTGAAATTGTAAAGATGTGGCCATGGATTTTGAAAATTCTAGAGAGAATTTTAAAAGCTTCAAGAGAATTTCAACAATTTTGAGAGGGATTTGAAAAGTTTCAATGGGAATGGGAAGAATTGGGACAAAAATTGGAAAATTTTTAAGGGACTTTGAAAAAATTTCAACTGGAATTTTAGCCATATTTTGACGTGAAATTGTAAACATGTGGCCATGGATTTTGAAAATTCTAGAGAGAATTTTAAAAGCTTCAACAGAATTTCAACACTTTTGAGAGGGATTTGAAAAGTTTCAATGGGAATGGGAAGAATTGGGACAAAAATTGGAAAATTTTTAAGGGACTTTGAAAAAATTTCAACTGGAATTTTAGCCATTTTGTAATGTGAAATTGTAAACATGTGGACATGGATTTTGAAAATTCTAGAGAGAATTTTAAAAGCTTCAACAGAATTTCAACACTTTCGAGAGGGATTTGAAAAGTTTCAATGGGAATGGGAAGAATTGGGACAAAAATTGGAAAATTTTTAAGGGACTTTGAAAAAATTTCAACTGGAATTTCAGCAATTTTTTTATGTGAAATTGTAAACATGTGGCCATGGATTTTGAAAATTCTAGAGAGAATTTTAAAAGCTTCAAGAGAATTTCAACAATTTTGAGAGGGATTTGAAAAGTTTCAATGGGAATGGGAAGAATTGGGACAAAAATTGGAAAATTTTTAAGGGACTTTGAAAAAATTTCAACTGGAATTTTAGCCATTTTTTGACGTGAAATTGTAAACGTGTTGAAGTGGATTTTGAAAATTCTAGAGAGAATTTTAAAAGCTTCAAGAGAATTTCAACAATTTTGAGAGGGATTTGAAAAGTTTCAATGGGAATGGGAAGAATTGGGACAAAAATTGGAAAATTTTTAAGGGACTTTGAAAAAATTTCAACTGGAATTTTAGCAATTTTTTGACGTGAAATTGTAAACATGTGGCCATGGATTTTGAAAGTTCTAGAGAGAATTTTAAAAGCTTCAAGAGAATTTCAACAATTTTGAGAGGGATTTGAAAAGTTTCAATGGGAATGGGAAGAATTGGGACAAAAATTGGAAAATTTTTAAGGGACTTTGAAAAAATTTCAACTGGAATTTTAGCAATTTTTTGACGTGAAATTGTAAACATGTGGCCATGGATTTTGAAAATTCTAGAGAGAATTTTAAAAGCTTCAAGAGAATTTCAACAATTTTGAGAGGGATTTGAAAAGTTTCAATGGGAATGGGAAGAATTGGGACAAAAATTGGAAAATTTTTAAGGGACTTTGAAAAAATTTCAACTGGAATTTTAGCCATTTTTTTATGTGAAATTGTAAACATGTGGCCATGGATTTTGAAAATTCTAGAGAGAATTTTAAAAGCTTCAAGAGAATTTCAACAATTTTGAGAGGGATTTGAAAAGTTTCAATGGGAATGGGAAGAATTGGGACAAAAATTGGAAAATTTTTCAGGGACTTTGAAAAAATTTCAACTGGAATTTTAGCCATTTTTTGACGTGAAATTGTAAACATGTGGACATGGATTTTGAAAATTCTAGAGAGAATTTTAAAAGCTTCAACAGAATTTCAACAATTTTGAGAGGGATTTGAAAAGTTTCAATGGGAATGGGAAGAATTGGGACAAAAATTGGAAAATTTTTAAGGGACTTTGAAAAAATTTCAACTGGAATTTTAGCAATTTTTTGACGTGAAATTGTAAACATGTGGCCATGGATTTTGAAAATTCTAGAGAGAATTTTAAAAGCTTCAAGAGAATTTCAACAATTTTGAGAGGGATTTGAAAAGTTTCAATGGGAATGGGAAGAATTGGGACAAAAATTGGAAAATTTTTAAGGGACTTTGAAAAAATTTCAACTGGAATTTTAGCCATTTTTTGACGTGAAATTGTAAACATGTGGCCATGGATTTTGAAAATTCTAGAGAGAATTTTAAAAGCTTCAAGAGAATTTCTACAATTTTGAGAGGGATTTGAAAAGTTTCAATGGGAATGGGAAGAATTGGGACAAAAATTGGAAAGTTTTTAAGGGACTTTGAAAAAATTTCAACTGGAATTTTAGCAATTTTTTGACGTGAAATTGTAAACATGTGGCCATGGATTTTGAAAATTCTAGAGAGAATTTTAAAAGCTTCAAGAGAATTTCAACAATTTTGAGAGGGATTTGAAAAGTTTCAATGGGAATGGGAAGAATTGGGACAAAAATTGGAAAATTTTTAAGGGACTTTGAAAAAATTTCAACTGGAATTTTAGCCATTTTTTTATGTGAAATTGTAAACATGTGGCCATGGATTTTGAAAATTCTAGAGAGAATTTTAAAAGCTTCAAGAGAATTTCAACAATTTTGAGAGGGATTTGAAAAGTTTCAATGGGAATGGGAAGAATTGGGACAAAAATTGGAAAATTTTTAAGGGACTTTGAAAAAATTTCAACTGGAATTTTAGCAATTTTTTGACGTGAAATTGTAAACATGTGGACATGGATTTTGAAAATTCTAGAGAGAATTTTAAAAGCTTCAAGAGAATTTCAACAATTTTGAGAGGGATTTGAAAAGTTTCAATGGGAATGGGAAGAATTGGGACAAAAATTGGAAAGTTTTTAAGGGACTTTGAAAAAATTTCAACTGGAATTTTAGCAATTTTTTACGTGAAATTGTAAACATGTGGACATGGATTTTGAAAATTCTAGAGAGAATTTTAAAAGCTTCAACAGAATTTCAACAATTTTGAGAGGGATTTGAAAAGTTTCAATGGGGATGGGAAGAATTGGGACAAAAATTGGAAAATTTTTAAGGGACTTTGAAAAAATTTCAACTGGAATTTTAGCAATTTTTTGTCGTGAAATTGTAAACATGTGGACATGGATTTTGAAAATTCTAGAGAGAATTTTAAAAGCTTCAAGAGAATTTCAACAATTTTGAGAGGGATTTGAAAAGTTTCAATGGGAATGGGAAGAATTGGGACAAAAATTGGAAAGTTTTTAAGGGACTTTGAAAAAATTTCAACTGGAATTTTAGCAATTTTTTACGTGAAATTGTAAACATGTGGCCATGGATTTTGAAAGTTCTAGAGAGAATTTTAAAAGCTTCAAGAGAATTTCAACAATTTTGAGAGGGATTTGAAAAGTTTCAATGGGAATGGGAAGAATTGGGACAAAAATTGGAAAATTTTTAAGGGACTTTGAAAAAATTTCAACTGGAATTTTAGCAATTTTTTGACGTGAAATTGTAAACATGTGGCCATGGATTTTGAAAATTCTAGAGAGAATTTTAAAAGCTTCAACAGAATTTCAACAATTTTGAGAGGGATTTGAAAAGTTTCAATGGGAATGGGAAGAATTGGGACAAAAATTGGAAAATTTTTAAGGGACTTTGAAAAAATTTCAACTGGAATTTTAGCAATTTTTTATGTGAAATTGTAAACATGTGGCCATGGATTTTGAAAATTCTAGAGAGAATTTTAAAAGCTTCAAGAGAATTTCAACAATTTTGAGAGGGATTTGAAAAGTTTCAATGGGAATGGGAAGAATTGGGACAAAAATTGGAAAATTTTTAAGGGACTTTGAAAAAATTTCAACTGGAATTTTAGCCATTTTTTGATGTGAACTTGTAAACATGTGGCCATGGATTTTGAAAATTCTAGAGAGAATTTTAAAAGCTTCAAGAGAATTTCAACAATTTTGAGAGGGATTTGAAAAGTTTCAATGGGAATGGGAAGAATTGGGACAAAAATTGGAAAATTTTTAAGGGACTTTGAAAAAATTTCAACTGGAATTTTAGCCATTTTTTGACGTGAAATTGTAAACATGTTGAAGTGGATTTTGAAAATTCTAGAGAGAATTTTAAAAGCTTCAAGAGAATTTCAACAATTTTGAGAGGGATTTGAAAAGTGTCAATGGGAATGGGAAGAATTGGGACAAAAATTGGAAAGTTTTTAAGGGACTTTGAAAAAATTTCAACTGGAATTTTAGCCATTTTTTTACGTGAAATTGTAAACATGTGGCCATGGATTTTGAAAGTTCTAGAGAGAATTTTAAAAGCTTCAAGAGAATTTCAACAATTTTGAGAGGGATTTGAAAAGTTTCAATGGGAATGGGAAGAATTGGGACAAAAATTGGAAAATTTTTAAGGGACTTTGAAAAAATTTCAACTGGAATTTTAGCAATTTTTTGACGTGAAATTGTAAACATGTGGCCATGGATTTTGAAAATTCTAGAGAGAATTTTAAAAGCTTCAAGAGAATTTCAACAATTTTGAGAGGGATTTGAAAAGTTTCAATGGGAATGGGAAGAATTGGGACAAAAATTGGAAAATTTTTCAGGGTCTTGGAAAAAATTTCAACTGGAATTTTAGCCATTTTTTTACGTGAAATTGTAAACATGTGGCCATGGATTTTGAAAATTCTAGAGAGAATTTTAAAAGCTTCAACAGAATTTCAACAATTTTGAGAGGGATTTGAAAAGTTTCAATGGGAATGGGAAGAATTGGGACAAAAATTGGAAAATTTTTCAGGGACTTTGAAAAAATTTCAACTGGAATTTTAGCAATTTTTTAATGTGAAATTGTAAACATGTGGCCATGGATTTTGAAAATTCTAGAGAGAATTTTAAAAGCTTCAAGAGAATTTCAACAATTTTGAGAGGGATTTGAAAAGTTTCAATGGGAATGGGAAGAATTGGGACAAAAATTGGAAAATTTTTAAGGGACTTTGAAAATATTTCAACTGGAATTTTAGCAATTTTTTGACGTGAAATTGTAAACATGTGGCCATGGATTTTGAAAATTCTAGAGAGAATTTTAAAAGCTTCAAGAGAATTTCAACAATTTTGAGAGGGATTTGAAAAGTTTCAATGGGAATGGGAAGAATTGGGACAAAAATTGGAAAATTTTTAAGGGACTTTGAAAAAATTTCAACTGGAATTTTAGCCATTTTTTTACGTGAAATTGTAAACATGTGGACATGGATTTTGACAATTCTAGAGAGAATTTTAAAAGCTTCAAGAGAATTTCAACAATTTTGAGAGGGATTTGAAAAGTTTCAATGGGAATGGGAAGAATTGGGACAAAAATTGGAAAATTTTTAAGGGACTTTGAAAAAATTTCAACTGGAATTTTAGCCATTTTTTTACGTGAAATTGTAAACATGTGGCCATGGATTTTGAAAATTCTAGAGAGAATTTTAAAAGCTTCAACAGAATTTCAACAATTTTGAGAGGGATTTGAAAAGTTTCAATGGGAATGGGAAGAATTGGGACAAAAATTGGAAAATTTTTAAGGGACTTTGAAAAAATTTCAACTGGAATTTTAGCCATTTTTTTATGTGAAATTGTAAACATGTGGACATGGATTTTGAAAATTCTAGAGAGAATTTTAAAAGCTTCAAGAGAATTTCAACAATTTTGAGAGGGATTTGAAAAGTTTCAATGGGAATGGGAAGAATTGGGACAAAAATTGGAAAATTTTTAAGGGACTTTGAAAAAATTTCAACTGGAATTTTAGCCATTTTTTTATGTGAAATTGTAAACATGTGGCCATGGATTTTGAAAATTCTAGAGAGAATTTTAAAAGCTTCAAGAGAATTTCAACAATTTTGAGAGGGATTTGAAAAGTTTCAATGGGAATGGGAAGAATTGGGACAAAAATTGGAAAATTTTTAAGGGACTTTGAAAAAATTTCAACTGGAATTTTAGCAATTTTTTAATGTGAAATTGTAAACATGTGGCCATGGATTTTGAAAATTCTAGAGAGAATTTTAAAAGCTTCAACAGAATTTCAACACTTTTGAGAGGGATTTGAAAAGTTTCAATGGGAATGGGAAGAATTGGGACAAAAATTGGAAAATTTTTCAGGGACTTGGAAAAAATTTCAACTGGAATTTTAGCCATATTTTGACGTGAAATTGTAAACATGTAGCCATGGATTTTGAAAATTCTAGAGAGATTTTTAAAAGCTTCAACAGAATTTCAACACTTTTGAGAGGGATTTGAAAAGTTTCAATGGGAATGGGAAGAATTGGGACAAAAATTGGAAAATTTTTAAGGGACTTTGAAAAAATTTCAACTGGAATTTTAGCAATTTTTTGACGTGAAATTGTAAACATGTGGACATGGATTTTGAAAATTCTAGAGAGAATTTTAAAAGCTTCAAGAGAATTTCAACACTTTTGAGAGGGATTTGAAAAGTTTCAATGGGAATGGGAAGAATTGGGACAAAAATTGGAAAATTTTTAAGGGACTTTGAAAAAATTTCAACTGGAATTTTAGCCATTTTTTTATGTGAAATTGTAAACATGTGGCCATGGATTTTGAAAATTCTAGAGAGAATTTTAAAAGCTTCAAGAGAATTTCAACAATTTTGAGAGGGATTTGAAAAGTTTCAATGGGAATGGGAAGAATTGGGACAAAAATTGGAAAATTTTTAAGGGACTTTGAAAAAATTTCAACTGGAATTTTAGCCATTTTTTGACGTGAAATTGTAAACATGTGGACATGGATTTTGAAAATTCTAGAGAGAATTTTAAAAGCTTCAACAGAATTTCAACAATTTTGAGAGGGATTTGAAAAGTTTCAATGGGAATGGGAAGAATTGGGACAAAAATTGGAAAATTTTGAAGGGACTTTGAAAAAATTTCAACTGGAATTTTAGCAATTTTTTGACGTGAAATTGTAAACATGTGGACATGGATTTTGAAAATTCTAGAGAGAATTTTAAAAGCTTCAACAGAATTTCAACAATTTTGAGAGGGATTTGAAAAGTTTCAATGGGGATGGGAAGAATTGGGACAAAAATTGGAAAATTTTTAAGGGACTTTGAAAAAATTTCAACTGGAATTTTAGCAATTTTTTGTCGTGAAATTGTAAACATGTGGACATGGATTTTGAAAATTCTAGAGAGAATTTTAAAAGCTTCAAGAGAATTTCAACAATTTTGAGAGGGATTTGAAAAGTGTCAATGGGAATGGGAAGAATTGGGACAAAAATTGGAAAGTTTTTAAGGGACTTTGAAAAAATTTCAACTGGAATTTTAGCCATTTTTTTACGTGAAATTGTAAACATGTGGCCATGGATTTTGAAAGTTCTAGAGAGAATTTTAAAAGCTTCAAGAGAATTTCAACAATTTTGAGAGGGATTTGAAAAGTTTCAATGGGAATGGGAAGAATTGGGACAAAAATTGGAAAATTTTTAAGGGACTTTGAAAAAATTTCAACTGGAATTTTAGCAATTTTTTGACGTGAAATTGTAAACATGTGGCCATGGATTTTGAAAATTCTAGAGAGAATTTTAAAAGCTTCAAGAGAATTTCAACAATTTTGAGAGGGATTTGAAAAGTTTCAATGGGAATGGGAAGAATTGGGACAAAAATTGGAAAATTTTTCAGGGACTTGGAAAAAATTTCAACTGGAATTTTAGCCATATTTTGACGTGAAATTGTAAACATGTGGCCATGGATTTTGAAAATTCTAGAGAGAATTTTAAAAGCTTCAACAGAATTTCAACAATTTTGAGAGGGATTTGAAAAGTTTCAATGGGAATGGGAAGAATTGGGACAAAAATTGGAAAATTTTTCAGGGACTTTGAAAAAATTTCAACTGGAATTTTAGCAATTTTTTAATGTGAAATTGTAAACATGTGGCCATGGATTTTGAAAATTCTAGAGAGAATTTTAAAAGCTTCAAGAGAATTTCAACAATTTTGAGAGGGATTTGAAAAGTTTCAATGGGAATGGGAAGAATTGGGACAAAAATTGGAAAATTTTTAAGGGACTTTGAAAATATTTCAACTGGAATTTTAGCAATTTTTTGACGTGAAATTGTAAACATGTGGACATGGATTTTGAAAATTCTAGAGAGAATTTTAAAAGCTTCAAGAGAATTTCAACAATTTTGAGAGGGATTTGAAAAGTTTCAATGGGAATGGGAAGAATTGGGACAAAAATTGGAAAATTTTTAAGGGACTTTGAAAAAATTTCAACTGGAATTTTAGCCATTTTTTTACGTGAAATTGTAAACATGTGGCCATGGATTTTGAAAATTCTAGAGAGAATTTTAAAAGCTTCAAGAGAATTTCAACAATTTTGAGAGGGATTTGAAAAGTTTCAATGGGAATGGGAAGAATTGGGACAAAAATTGGAAAATTTTTAAGGGACTTTGAAAAAATTTCAACTGGAATTTTAGCCATTTTTTTACGTGAAATTGTAAACATGTGGACATGGATTTTGACAATTCTAGAGAGAATTTTAAAAGCTTCAAGAGAATTTCAACAATTTTGAGAGGGATTTGAAAAGTTTCAATGGGAATGGGAAGAATTGGGACAAAAATTGGAAAATTTTTAAGGGACTTTGAAAAAATTTCAACTGGAATTTTAGCCATTTTTTTACGTGAAATTGTAAACATGTGGCCATGGATTTTGAAAATTCTAGAGAGAATTTTAAAAGCTTCAACAGAATTTCAACAATTTTGAGAGGGATTTGAAAAGTTTCAATGGGAATGGGAAGAATTGGGACAAAAATTGGAAAATTTTTAAGGGACTTTGAAAAAATTTCAACTGGAATTTTAGCCATTTTTTTATGTGAAATTGTAAACATGTGGACATGGATTTTGAAAATTCTAGAGAGAATTTTAAAAGCTTCAAGAGAATTTCAACAATTTTGAGAGGGATTTGAAAAGTTTCAATGGGAATGGGAAGAATTGGGACAAAAATTGGAAAATTTTTAAGGGACTTTGAAAAAATTTCAACTGGAATTTTAGCCATTTTTTTATGTGAAATTGTAAACATGTGGCCATGGATTTTGAAAATTCTAGAGAGAATTTTAAAAGCTTCAAGAGAATTTCAACAATTTTGAGAGGGATTTGAAAAGTTTCAATGGGAATGGGAAGAATTGGGACAAAAATTGGAAAATTTTTAAGGGACTTTGAAAAAATTTCAACTGGAATTTTAGCAATTTTTTAATGTGAAATTGTAAACATGTGGCCATGGATTTTGAAAATTCTAGAGAGAATTTTAAAAGCTTCAACAGAATTTCAACACTTTTGAGAGGGATTTGAAAAGTTTCAATGGGAATGGGAAGAATTGGGACAAAAATTGGAAAATTTTTCAGGGACTTGGAAAAAATTTCAACTGGAATTTTAGCCATATTTTGACGTGAAATTGTAAACATGTAGCCATGGATTTTGAAAATTCTAGAGAGATTTTTAAAAGCTTCAACAGAATTTCAACACTTTTGAGAGGGATTTGAAAAGTTTCAATGGGAATGGGAAGAATTGGGACAAAAATTGGAAAATTTTTAAGGGACTTTGAAAAAATTTCAACTGGAATTTTAGCAATTTTTTGACGTGAAATTGTAAACATGTGGACATGGATTTTGAAAATTCTAGAGAGAATTTTAAAAGCTTCAAGAGAATTTCAACACTTTTGAGAGGGATTTGAAAAGTTTCAATGGGAATGGGAAGAATTGGGACAAAAATTGGAAAATTTTTAAGGGACTTTGAAAAAATTTCAACTGGAATTTTAGCCATTTTTTTATGTGAAATTGTAAACATGTGGCCATGGATTTTGAAAATTCTAGAGAGAATTTTAAAAGCTTCAAGAGAATTTCAACAATTTTGAGAGGGATTTGAAAAGTTTCAATGGGAATGGGAAGAATTGGGACAAAAATTGGAAAATTTTGAAGGGACTTTGAAAAAATTTCAACTGGAATTTTAGCCATTTTTTGACGTGAAATTGTAAACATGTGGACATGGATTTTGAAAATTCTAGAGAGAATTTTAAAAGCTTCAACAGAATTTCAACAATTTTGAGAGGGATTTGAAAAGTTTCAATGGGAATGGGAAGAATTGGGACAAAAATTGGAAAATTTTGAAGGGACTTTGAAAAAATTTCAACTGGAATTTTAGCAATTTTTTGACGTGAAATTGTAAACATGTGGACATGGATTTTGAAAATTCTAGAGAGAATTTTAAAAGCTTCAACAGAATTTCAACAATTTTGAGAGGGATTTGAAAAGTTTCAATGGGGATGGGAAGAATTGGGACAAAAATTGGAAAATTTTTAAGGGACTTTGAAAAAATTTCAACTGGAATTTTAGCAATTTTTTGTCGTGAAATTGTAAACATGTGGACATGGATTTTGAAAATTCTAGAGAGAATTTTAAAAGCTTCAAGAGAATTTCAACAATTTTGAGAGGGATTTGAAAAGTTTCAATGGGAATGGGAAGAATTGGGACAAAAATTGGAAAGTTTTTAAGGGACTTTGAAAAAATTTCAACTGGAATTTTAGCAATTTTTTACGTGAAATTGTAAACATGTGGCCATGGATTTTGAAAGTTCTAGAGAGAATTTTAAAAGCTTCAAGAGAATTTCAACAATTTTGAGAGGGATTTGAAAAGTTTCAATGGGAATGGGAAGAATTGGGACAAAAATTGGAAAATTTTTAAGGGACTTTGAAAAAATTTCAACTGGAATTTTAGCAATTTTTTGACGTGAAATTGTAAACATGTGGCCATGGATTTTGAAAATTCTAGAGAGAATTTTAAAAGCTTCAACAGAATTTCAACAATTTTGAGAGGGATTTGAAAAGTTTCAATGGGAATGGGAAGAATTGGGACAAAAATTGGAAAATTTTTAAGGGACTTTGAAAAAATTTCAACTGGAATTTTAGCAATTTTTTATGTGAAATTGTAAACATGTGGCCATGGATTTTGAAAATTCTAGAGAGAATTTTAAAAGCTTCAAGAGAATTTCAACAATTTTGAGAGGGATTTGAAAAGTTTCAATGGGAATGGGAAGAATTGGGACAAAAATTGGAAAATTTTTAAGGGACTTTGAAAAAATTTCAACTGGAATTTTAGCCATTTTTTGATGTGAACTTGTAAACATGTGGCCATGGATTTTGAAAATTCTAGAGAGAATTTTAAAAGCTTCAAGAGAATTTCAACAATTTTGAGAGGGATTTGAAAAGTTTCAATGGGAATGGGAAGAATTGGGACAAAAATTGGAAAATTTTTAAGGGACTTTGAAAAAATTTCAACTGGAATTTTAGCCATTTTTTGACGTGAAATTGTAAACATGTTGAAGTGGATTTTGAAAATTCTAGAGAGAATTTTAAAAGCTTCAAGAGAATTTCAACAATTTTGAGAGGGATTTGAAAAGTGTCAATGGGAATGGGAAGAATTGGGACAAAAATTGGAAAGTTTTTAAGGGACTTTGAAAAAATTTCAACTGGAATTTTAGCCATTTTTTTACGTGAAATTGTAAACATGTGGCCATGGATTTTGAAAGTTCTAGAGAGAATTTTAAAAGCTTCAAGAGAATTTCAACAATTTTGAGAGGGATTTGAAAAGTTTCAATGGGAATGGGAAGAATTGGGACAAAAATTGGAAAATTTTTAAGGGACTTTGAAAAAATTTCAACTGGAATTTTAGCAATTTTTTGACGTGAAATTGTAAACATGTGGCCATGGATTTTGAAAATTCTAGAGAGAATTTTAAAAGCTTCAAGAGAATTTCAACAATTTTGAGAGGGATTTGAAAAGTTTCAATGGGAATGGGAAGAATTGGGACAAAAATTGGAAAATTTTTAAGGGACTTTGAAAAAATTTCAACTGGAATTTTAGCCATTTTTTTATGTGAAATTGTAAACATGTGGCCATGGATTTTGAAAATTCTAGAGAGAATTTTAAAAGCTTCAAGAGAATTTCAACAATTTTGAGAGGGATTTGAAAAGTTTCAATGGGAATGGGAAGAATTGGGACAAAAATTGGAAAATTTTTAAGGGACTTTGAAAAAATTTCAACTGGAATTTTAGCCATTTTTTTATGTGAAATTGTAAACATGTGGACATGGATTTTGAAAATTCTAGAGAGAATTTTAAAAGCTTCAAGAGAATTTCAACAATTTTGAGAGGGATTTGAAAAGTTTCAATGGGAATGGGAAGAATTGGGACAAAAATTGGAAAATTTTTCAGGGACTTGGAAAAAATTTCAACTGGAATTTTAGCCATATTTTGACGTGAAATTGTAAACATGTGGCCATGGATTTTGAAAATTCTAGAGAGATTTTTAAAAGCTTCAACAGAATTTCAACAATTTTGAGAGGGATTTGAAAAGTTTCAATGGGAATGGGAAGAATTGGGACAAAAATTGGAAAATTTTGAAGGGACTTTGAAAAAATTTCAACTGGAATTTTAGCAATTTTTTAATGTGAAATTGTAAACATGTGGCCATGGATTTTGAAAATTCTAGAGAGAATTTTAAAAGCTTCAAGAGAATTTCAACACTTTTGAGAGGGATTTGAAAAGTTTCAATGGGAATGGGAAGAATTGGGACAAAAATTGGAAAATTTTTAAGGGACTTTGAAAAAATTTCAACTGGAATTTTAGCCATTTTTTTATGTGAAATTGTAAACATGTGGCCATGGATTTTGAAAATTCTAGAGAGAATTTTAAAAGCTTCAAGAGAATTTCAACAATTTTGAGAGGGATTTGAAAAGTTTCAATGGGAATGGGAAGAATTGGGACAAAAATTGGAAAATTTTTAAGGGACTTTGAAAAAATTTCAACTGGAATTTTAGCCATTTTTTTACGTGAAATTGTAAACATGTGGCCATGGATTTTGAAAATTCTAGAGAGAATTTTAAAAGCTTCAAGAGAATTTCAACAATTTTGAGAGGGATTTGAAAAGTTTCAATGGGAATGGGAAGAATTGGGACAAAAATTGGAAAATTTTTAAGGGACTTTGAAAAAATTTCAACTGGAATTTTAGCCATTTTTTGACGTGAAATTGTAAACATGTGGCCATGGATTTTGAAAATTCTAGAGAGAATTTTAAAAGCTTCAAGAGAATTTCAACAATTTTGAGAGGGATTTGAAAAGTTTCAATGGGAATGGGAAGAATTGGGACAAAAATTGGAAAATTTTTAAGGGACTTTGAAAAAATTTCAACTGGAATTTTAGCCATTTTTTTACGTGAAATTGTAAACATGTGGCCATGGATTTTGAAAATTCTAGAGAGAATTTTAAAAGCTTCAACAGAATTTCAACAATTTTGAGAGGGATTTGAAAAGTTTCAATGGGAATGGGAAGAATTGGGACAAAAATTGGAAAATTTTTAAGGGACTTTGAAAAAATTTCAACTGGAATTTTAGCCATTTTTTTATGTGAAATTGTAAACATGTGGACATGGATTTTGAAAATTCTAGAGAGAATTTTAAAAGCTTCAAGAGAATTTCAACAATTTTGAGAGGGATTTGAAAAGTTTCAATGGGAATGGGAAGAATTGGGACAAAAATTGGAAAATTTTGAAGGGACTTTGAAAAAATTTCAACTGGAATTTTAGCCATTTTTTGATGTGAAATTGTAAACATGTGGCCATGGATTTTGAAAATTCTAGAGAGAATTTTAAAAGCTTCAAGAGAATTTCAACAATTTTGAGAGGGATTTGAAAAGTTTCAATGGGAATGGGAAGAATTGGGACAAAAATTGGAAAATTTTTCAGGGACTTTGAAAAAATTTCAACTGGAATTTTAGCAATTTTTTAATGTGAAATTGTAAACATGTGGCCATGGATTTTGAAAATTCTAGAGAGAATTTTAAAAGCTTCAACAGAATTTCAACACTTTTGAGAGGGATTTGAAAAGTTTCAATGGGAATGGGAAGAATTGGGACAAAAATTGGAAAATTTTTCAGGGACTTGGAAAAAATTTCAACTGGAATTTTAGCCATATTTTGACGTGAAATTGTAAACATGTAGCCATGTGTTTTGAAAATTCTAGAGAGATTTTTAAAAGCTTCAACAGAATTTCAACACTTTTGAGAGGGATTTGAAAAGTTTCAATGGGAATGGGAAGAATTGGGACAAAAATTGGAAAATTTTTAAGGGACTTTGAAAAAATTTCAACTGGAATTTTAGCAATTTTTTAATGTGAAATTGTAAACATGTGGCCATGGATTTTGAAAATTCTAGAGAGAATTTTAAAAGCTTCAAGAGAATTTCAACAATTTTGAGAGGGATTTGAAAAGTTTCAATGGGAATGGGAAGAATTGGGACAAAAATTGGAAAATTTTTAAGGGACTTTGAAAAAATTTCAACTGGAATTTTAGCAATTTTTTGACGTGAAATTGTAAACATGTGGCCATGGATTTTGAAAATTCTAGAGAGAATTTTAAAAGCTTCAAGAGAATTTCAACAATTTTGAGAGGGATTTGAAAAGTTTCAATGGGAATGGGAAGAATTGGGACAAAAATTGGAAAATTTTTAAGGGACTTTGAAAAAATTTCAACTGGAATTTTAGCCATTTTTTTACGTGAAATTGTAAACATGTGGACATGGATTTTGAAAATTCTAGAGAGAATTTTAAAAGCTTCAAGAGAATTTCAACAATTTTGAGAGGGATTTGAAAAGTTTCAATGGGAATGGGAAGAATTGGGACAAAAATTGGAAAATTTTGAAGGGACTTTGAAAAAATTTCAACTGGAATTTTAGCCATTTTTTTACGTGAAATTGTAAACATGTGGCCATGGATTTTGAAAATTCTAGAGAGAATTTTAAAAGCTTCAACAGAATTTCAACAATTTTGAGAGGGATTTGAAAAGTTTCAATGGGAATGGGAAGAATTGGGACAAAAATTGGAAAATTTTTAAGGGACTTTGAAAAAATTTCAACTGGAATTTTAGCCATTTTTTTATGTGAAATTGTAAACATGTGGACATGGATTTTGAAAATTCTAGAGAGAATTTTAAAAGCTTCAAGAGAATTTCAACAATTTTGAGAGGGATTTGAAAAGTTTCAATGGGAATGGGAAGAATTGGGACAAAAATTGGAAAATTTTGAAGGGACTTTGAAAAAATTTCAACTGGAATTTTAGCCATTTTTTGACGTGAAATTGTAAACATGTGGCCATGGATTTTGAAAATTCTAGAGAGAATTTTAAAAGCTTCAAGAGAATTTCAACAATTTTGAGAGGGATTTGAAAAGTTTCAATGGGAATGGGAAGAATTGGGACAAAAATTGGAAAATTTTTCAGGGACTTTGAAAAAATTTCAACTGGAATTTTAGCAATTTTTTAATGTGAAATTGTAAACATGTGGACATGGATTTTGAAAATTCTAGAGAGAATTTTAAAAGCTTCAACAGAATTTCAACACTTTTGAGAGGGATTTGAAAAGTTTCAATGGGAATGGGAAGAATTGGGACAAAAATTGGAAAATTTTTCAGGGACTTGGAAAAAATTTCAACTGGAATTTTAGCCATATATTGACGTGAAATTGTAAACATGTTGAAGTGGATTTTGAAAATTCTAGAGAGAATTTTAAAAGCTTCAAGAGAATTTCAACAATTTTGAGAGGGATTTGAAAAGTTTCAATGGGAATGGGAAGAATTGGGACAAAAATTGGAAAATTTTTAAGGGACTTTGAAAAAATTTCAACTGGAATTTTAGCCATTTTTTGACGTGAAATTGTAAACATGTGGACATGGATTTTGAAAATTCTAGAGAGAATTTTAAAAGCTTCAAGAGAATTTCAACAATTTTGAGAGGGATTTGAAAAGTTTCAATGGGAATGGGAAGAATTGGGACAAAAATTGGAAAATTTTGAAGGGACTTTGAAAAAATTTCAACTGGAATTTTAGCCATTTTTTGACGTGAAATTGTAAACATGTGGACATGGATTTTGAAAATTCTAGAGAGAATTTTAAAAGCTTCAAGAGAATTTCAACAATTTTGAGAGGGATTTGAAAAGTTTCAATGGGAATGGGAAGAATTGGGACAAAAATTGGAAAATTTTTAAGGGACTTTGAAAAAATTTCAACTGGAATTTTAGCAATTTTTTAATGTGAAATTGTAAACATGTGGCCATGGATTTTGAAAATTCTAGAGAGAATTTTAAAAGCTTCAAGAGAATTTCAACAATTTTGAGAGGGATTTGAAAAGTTTCAATGGGAATGGGAAGAATTGGGACAAAAATTGGAAAATTTTTAAGGGACTTTGAAAAAATTTCAACTGGAATTTTAGCCATTTTTTGACGTGAAATTGTAAACATGTTGAAGTGGATTTTGAAAATTCTAGAGAGAATTTTAAAAGCTTCAAGAGAATTTCAACAATTTTGAGAGGGATTTGAAAAGTTTCAATGGGAATGGGAAGAATTGGGACAAAAATTGGAAAATTTTTAAGGGACTTTGAAAAAATTTCAACTGGAATTTTAGCCATTTTTTTACGTGAAATTGTAAACATGTGGCCATGGATTTTGAAAATTCTAGAGAGAATTTTAAAAGCTTCAAGAGAATTTCAACAATTTTGAGAGGGATTTGAAAAGTTTCAATGGGAATGGGAAGAATTGGGACAAAAATTGGAAAATTTTTAAGGGACTTTGAAAAAATTTCAACTGGAATTTTAGCCATTTTTTTACGTGAAATTGTAAACATGTGGCCATGGATTTTGAAAATTCTAGAGAGAATTTTAAAAGCTTCAACAGAATTTCAACAATTTTGAGAGGGATTTGAAAAGTTTCAATGGGAATGGGAAGAATTGGGACAAAAATTGGAAAATTTTTAAGGGACTTTGAAAAAATTTCAACTGGAATTTTAGCCATTTTTTTATGTGAAATTGTAAACATGTGGACATGGATTTTGAAAATTCTAGAGAGAATTTTAAAAGCTTCAAGAGAATTTCAACAATTTTGAGAGGGATTTGAAAAGTTTCAATGGGAATGGGAAGAATTGGGACAAAAATTGGAAAATTTTTAAGGGACTTTGAAAAAATTTCAACTGGAATTTTAGCCATTTTTTTATGTGAAATTGTAAACATGTGGCCATGGATTTTGAAAATTCTAGAGAGAATTTTAAAAGCTTCAAGAGAATTTCAACAATTTTGAGAGGGATTTGAAAAGTTTCAATGGGAATGGGAAGAATTGGGACAAAAATTGGAAAATTTTTCAGGGACTTTGAAAAAATTTCAACTGGAATTTTAGCCATTTTTTGACGTGAAATTGTAAACATGTGGCCATGGATTTTGAAAATTCTAGAGAGAATTTTAAAAGCTTCAACAGAATTTCAACACTTTTGAGAGGGATTTGAAAAGTTTCAATGGGAATGGGAAGAATTGGGACAAAAATTGGAAAATTTTTCAGGGACTTTGAAAAAATTTCAACTGGAATTTTAGCCATATTTTGACGTGAAATTGTAAACATGTGGACATGGATTTTGAAAATTCTAGAGAGATTTTTAAAAGCTTCAACAGAATTTCAACACTTTTGAGAGGGATTTGAAAAGTTTCAATGGGAATGGGAAGAATTGGGACAAAAATTGGAAAATTTTTAAGGGACTTTGAAAAAATTTCAACTGGAATTTTAGCAATTTTTTAATGTGAAATTGTAAACATGTGGACATGGATTTTGAAAATTCTAGAGAGAATTTTAAAAGCTTCAAGAGAATTTCAACAATTTTGAGAGGGATTTGAAAAGTTTCAATGGGAATGGGAAGAATTGGGACAAAAATTGGAAAATTTTTAAGGGACTTTGAAAATATTTCAACTGGAATTTTAGCAATTTTTTGACGTGAAATTGTAAACATGTTGAAGTGGATTTTGAAAATTCTAGAGAGAATTTTAAAAGCTTCAAGAGAATTTCAACAATTTTGAGAGGGATTTGAAAAGTTTCAATGGGAATGGGAAGAATTGGGACAAAAATTGGAAAATTTTTAAGGGACTTTGAAAAAATTTCAACTGGAATTTTAGCCATTTTTTGACGTGAAATTGTAAACATGTGGACATGGATTTTGAAAATTCTAGAGAGAATTTTAAAAGCTTCAAGAGAATTTCAACAATTTTGAGAGGGATTTGAAAAGTTTCAATGGGAATGGGAAGAATTGGGACAAAAATTGGAAAATTTTTAAGGGACTTTGAAAATATTTCAACTGGAATTTTAGCCATTTTTTTACGTGAAATTGTAAACATGTTGAAGTGGATTTTGAAAATTCTAGAGAGAATTTTAAAAGCTTCAACAGAATTTCAACAATTTTGAGAGGGATTTGAAAAGTTTCAATGGGAATGGGAAGAATTGGGACAAAAATTGGAAAATTTTTCAGGGACTTTGAAAAAATTTCAACTGGAATTTTAGCAATTTTTTAATGTGAAATTGTAAACATGTGGCCATGGATTTTGAAAATTCTAGAGAGAATTTTAAAAGCTTCAAGAGAATTTCAACAATTTTGAGAGGGATTTGAAAAGTTTCAATGGGAATGGGAAGAATTGGGACAAAAATTGGAAAATTTTTCAGGGACTTTGAAAAAATTTCAACTGGAATTTTAGCAATTTTTTAATGTGAAATTGTAAACATGTGGCCATGGATTTTGAAAATTCTAGAGAGAATTTTAAAAGCTTCAACAGAATTTCAACACTTTTGAGAGGGATTTGAAAAGTTTCAATGGGAATGGGAAGAATTGGGACAAAAATTGGAAAATTTTTCAGGGACTTGGAAAAAATTTCAACTGGAATTTTAGCCGTATTTTGACATGAAATTGTAAACATGTAGCCATGGATTTTGAAAATTCTAGAGAGATTTTTAAAAGCTTCAACAGAATTTCAACACTTTTGAGAGGGATTTGAAAAGTTTCAATGGGAATGGGAAGAATTGGGACAAAAATTGGAAAATTTTTAAGGGACTTTGAAAAAATTTCAACTGGAATTTTAGCAATTTTTTAATGTGAAATTGTAAACATGTGGACATGGATTTTGAAAATTCTAGAGAGAATTTTAAAAGCTTCAAGAGAATTTCAACAATTTTGAGAGGGATTTGAAAAGTTTCAATGGGAATGGGAAGAATTGGGACAAAAATTGGAAAATTTTTAAGGGACTTTGAAAAAATTTCAACTGGAATTTTAGCCATTTTTTTATGTGAAATTGTAAACATGTGGCCATGGATTTTGAAAATTCTAGAGAGAATTTTAAAAGCTTCAAGAGAATTTCAACAATTTTGAGAGGGATTTGAAAAGTTTCAATGGGAATGGGAAGAATTGGGACAAAAATTGGAAAATTTTTAAGAGACTTTGAAAAAATTTCAACTGGAATTTTAGCCATTTTTTTACGTGAAATTGTAAACATGTGGACATGGATTTTGAAAATTCTAGAGAGAATTTTAAAAGCTTCAAGAGAATTTCAACAATTTTGAGAGGGATTTGAAAAGTTTCAATGGGAATGGGAAGAATTGGGACAAAAATTGGAAAATTTTTAAGGGACTTTGAAAAAATTTCAACTGGAATTTTAGCCATTTTTTTACGTGAAATTGTAAACATGTGGCCATGGATTTTGAAAATTCTAGAGAGAATTTTAAAAGCTTCAAGAGAATTTCAACAATTTTGAGAGGGATTTGAAAAGTTTCAATGGGAATGGGAAGAATTGGGACAAAAATTGGAAAATTTTGAAGGGACTTTGAAAAAATTTCAACTGGAATTTTAGCCATGTTTTTATGTGAAATTGTAAACATGTGGCCATGGATTTTGAAAATTCTAGAGAGAATTTTAAAAGCTTCAAGAGAATTTCAACAATTTTGAGAGGGATTTGAAAAGTTTCAATGGGAATGGGAAGAATTGGGACAAAAATTGGAAAATTTTTCAGGGACTTTGAAAAAATTTCAACTGGAATTTTAGCAATTTTTTAATGTGAAATTGTAAACATGTGGCCATGGATTTTGAAAATTCTAGAGAGAATTTTAAAAGCTTCAACAGAATTTCAACACTTTTGAGAGGGATTTGAAAAGTTTCAATGGGAATGGGAAGAATTGGGACAAAAATTGGAAAATTTTTAAGGGACTTTGAAAAAATTTCAACTGGAATTTTAGCAATTTTTTGACATGAAATTGTAAACATGTGGCCATGGATTTTGAAAATTCTAGAGAGAATTTTAAAAGCTTCAAGAGAATTTCAACAATTTTGAGAGGGATTTGAAAAGTTTCAATGGGAATGGGAAGAATTGGGACAAAAATTGGAAAATTTTTAAGGGACTTTGAAAAAATTTCAACTGGAATTTTAGCAATTATTTTATGTGAAATTGTAAACATGTGGACATGGATTTTAAAATTCTAGAGAGAATTTTAAAAGCTTCAAGAGAATTTCAACAATTTTGAGAGGGATTTGAAAAGTTTCAATGGGAATGGGAAGAATTGGGACAAAAATTGGAAAATTTTGAAGGGACTTTGAAAAAATTTCAACTGGAATTTTAGCCATTTTTTAATGTGAAATTGTAAACATGTGGACATGGATTTTGAAAATTCTAGAGAGAATTTTAAAAGCTTCAAGAGAATTTCAACAATTTTGAGAGGGATTTGAAAAGTTTCAATGGGAATGGGAAGAATTGGGACAAAAATTGGAAAATTTTTAAGGGACTTTGAAAAAATTTCAACTGGAATTTTAGCCATTTTTTTACGTGAAATTGTAAACATGTGGACATGGATTTTGAAAATTCTAGAGAGAATTTTAAAAGCTTCAAGAGAATTTCAACAATTTTGAGAGGGATTTGAAAAGTTTCAATGGGAATGGGAAGAATTGGGACAAAAATTGGAAAAATTTTAAGGGACTTTGAAAAAATTTCAACTGGAATTTTAGCCATTTTTTTAGGTGAAATTGTAAACATGTGGACATGGATTTTAAAATTCTAGAGAGAATTTTAAAAGCTTCAAGAGAATTTCAACAATTTTGAGAGGGATTTGAAAAGTTTCAATGGGAATGGGAAGAATTGGGACAAAAATTGGAAAATTTTTAAGGGACTTTGAAAAAATTTCAACCTGAATTTTAGCCATTTTTTAATGTGAAATTGTAAATATGTGGACATGGATTTTGAAAATTCTAGAGAGAATTTTAAAAGCTTCAAGAGAATTTCAACACTTTTGAGAGGGATTTGAAAAGTTTCAATGGGAATGGGAAGAATTGGGACAAAAATTGGAAAATTTTTAAGGGACTTTGAAAAAATTTCAACTGGAATTTTAGCCATTTTTTTATGTGAAATTGTAAACATGTGGACATGGATTTTGAAAATTCTAGAGAGAATTTTAAAAGCTTCAAGAGAATTTCAACAATTTTGAGAGGGATTTGAAAAGTTTCAATGGGAATGGGAAGAATTGGGACAAAAATTGGAAAATTTTTCAGGGACTTTGAAAAAATTTCAACTGGAATTTTAGCAATTTTTTTATGTGAAATTGTAAACATGTGGCCATGGATTTTGAAAATTCTAGAGAGAATTTTAAAAGCTTCAACAGAATTTCAACAGTTTTGAGAGGGATTTGAAAAGTTTCAATGGGAATGGGAAGAATTGGGACAAAAATTGGAAAATTTTGAAGGGACTTTGAAAAAATTTCAACTGGAATTTTAGCCATATTTTGACGTGAAATTGTAAACATGTGGCCATGGATTTTGAAAATTCTAGAGAGAATTTTAAAAGCTTCAAGAGAATTTCAACAATTTTGAGAGGGATTTGAAAAGTTTCAATGGGAATGGGAAGAATTGGGACAAAAATTGGAAAATTTTTAAGGGACTTTGAAAAAATTTCAACTGGAATTTTAGCAATTTTTTAATGTGAAATTGTAAACATGTGGCCATGGATTTTGAAAATTCTAGAGAGATTTTTAAAAGCTTCAACAGAATTTCAACACTTTTGAGAGGGATTTGAAAAGTTTCAATGGGAATGGGAAGAATTGGGACAAAAATTGGAAAATTTTTAAGGGACTTTGAAAAAATTTCAACTGGAATTTTAGCAATTTTTTAATGTGAAATTGTAAACATGTGGCCATGGATTTTGAAAATTCTAGAGAGAATTTTAAAAGCTTCAAGAGAATTTCAACAATTTTGAGAGGGATTTGAAAAGTTTCAATGGGAATGGGAAGAATTGGGACAAAAATTGGAAAATTTTTAAGGGACTTTGAAAAAATTTCAACTGGAATTTTAGCCATTTTTTTACGTGAAATTGTAAACATGTGGCCATGGATTTTGAAAATTCTAGAGAGAATTTTAAAAGCTTCAAGAGAATTTCAACAATTTTGAGAGGGATTTGAAAAGTTTCAATGGGAATGGGAAGAATTGGGACAAAAATTGGAAAATTTTTAAGGGACTTTGAAAAAATTTCAACTGGAATTTTAGCCATTTTTTTATGTGAAATTGTAAACATGTGGACATGGATTTTGAAAATTCTAGAGAGAATTTTAAAAGCTTCAAGAGAATTTCAACAATTTTGAGAGGGATTTGAAAAGTTTCAATGGGAATGGGAAGAATTGGGACAAAAATTGGAAAATTTTGAAGGGACTTTGAAAAAATTTCAACTGGAATTTTAGCCATTTTTTTATGTGAAATTGTAAACATGTGGACATGGATTTTGAAAATTCTAGAGAGAATTTTAAAAGCTTCAAGAGAATTTCAACAATTTTGAGAGGGATTTGAAAAGTTTCAATGGGAATGGGAAGAATTGGGACAAAAATTGGAAAATTTTTAAGGGACTTTGAAAAAATTTCAACTGGAATTTTAGCCATTTTTTTATGTGAAATTGTAAACATGTGGCCATGGATTTTGAAAATTCTAGAGAGAATTTTAAAAGCTTCAAGAGAATTTCAACAATTTTGAGAGGGATTTGAAAAGTTTCAATGGGAATGGGAAGAATTGGGACAAAAATTGGAAAATTTTTCAGGGACTTTGAAAAAATTTCAACTGGAATTTTAGCAATTTTTTAATGTGAAATTGTAAACATGTGGCCATGGATTTTGAAAATTCTAGAGAGAATTTTAAAAGCTTCAAGAGAATTTCAACACTTTTGAGAGGGATTTGAAAAGTTTCAATGGGAATGGGAAGAATTGGGACAAAAATTGGAAAATTTTTAAGGGACTTTGAAAAAATTTCAACTGGAATTTTAGCAATTTTTTGACGTGAAATTGTAAACATGTGGACATGGATTTTGAAAATTCTAGAGAGAATTTTAAAAGCTTCAACAGAATTTCAACAATTTTGAGAGGGATTTGAAAAGTTTCAATGGGAATGGGAAGAATTGGGACAAAAATTGGAAAATTTTTAAGGGACTTTGAAAAAATTTCAACTGGAATTTTAGCAATTATTTTATGTGAAATTGTAAACATGTGGACATGGATTTTAAAATTCTAGAGAGAATTTTAAAAGCTTCAAGAGAATTTCAACAATTTTGAGAGGGATTTGAAAAGTTTCAGTGGGAATGGGAAGAATTGGGACAAAAATTGGAAAATTTTGAAGGGACTTTGAAAAAATTTCAACTGGAATTTTAGCCATTTTTTAATGTGAAATTGTAAACATGTGGACATGGATTTTGAAAATTCTAGAGAGAATTTTAAAAGCTTCAAGAGAATTTCAACAATTTTGAGAGGGATTTGAAAAGTTTCAATGGGAATGGGAAGAATTGGGACAAAAATTGGAAAATTTTTAAGGGACTTTGAAAAAATTTCAACTGGAATTTTAGCCATTTTTTTATGTGAAATTGTAAACATGTGGCCATGGATTTTGAAAATTCTAGAGAGAATTTTAAAAGCTTCAAGAGAATTTCAACAATTTTGAGAGGGATTTGAAAAGTTTCAATGGGAATGGGAAGAATTGGGACAAAAATTGGAAAATTTTTCAGGGACTTTGAAAAAATTTCAACTGGAATTTTAGCCATTTTTTTATGTGAAATTGTAAACATGTGGACATGGATTTTAAAATTCTAGAGAGAATTTTAAAAGCTTCAACAGAATTTCAACAATTTTGAGAGGGATTTGAAAAGTTTCAATGGGGGGAAGAATTGGGACAAAAATTGGAAAATTTTTAAGGGACTTTGAAAAAATTTCAACTGGAATTTTAGCCATTTTTTGACGTGAAATTGTAAACATGTGGCCATGGATTTTGAAAATTCTAGAGAGAATTTTAAAAGCTTCAAGAGAATTTCAACAATTTTGAGAGGGATTTGAAAAGTTTCAATGGGAATGGGAAGAATTGGGACAAAAATTGGAAAATTTTTAAGGGACTTTGAAAAAATTTCAACTGGAATTTTAGCCATTTTTTTATGTGAAATTGTAAACATGTGGCCATGGATTTTGAAAATTCTAGAGAGAATTTTAAAAGCTTCAAGAGAATTTCAACAATTTTGAGAGGGATTTGAAAAGTTTCAATGGGAATGGGAAGAATTGGGACAAAAATTGGAAAATTTTTAAGGGACTTTGAAAAAATTTCAACTGGAATTTTAGCCATTTTTTGACGTGAAATTGTAAACATGTGGCCATGGATTTTGAAAATTCTAGAGAGAATTTTAAAAGCTTCAAGAGAATTTCAACAATTTTGAGAGGGATTTGAAAAGTTTCAATGGGAATGGGAAGAATTGGGACAAAAATTGGAAAATTTTTAAGGGACTTTGAAAAAATTTCAACTGGAATTTTAGCCATTTTTTGACGTGAAATTGTAAACATGTGGACATGGATTTTGAAAATTCTAGAGAGAATTTTAAAAGCTTCAAGAGAATTTCAACAATTTTGAGAGGGATTTGAAAAGTTTCAATGGGAATGGGAAGAATTGGGACAAAAATTGGAAAATTTTTAAGGGACTTTGAAAAAATTTCAACTGGAATTTTAGCCATTTTTTGACGTGAAATTGTAAACATGTGGCCATGGATTTTGAAAATTCTAGAGAGAATTTTAAAAGCTTCAAGAGAATTTCAACAATTTTGAGAGGGATTTGAAAAGTTTCAATGGGAATGGGAAGAATTGGGACAAAAATTGGAAAATTTTTAAGGGACTTTGAAAAAATTTCAACTGGAATTTTAGCCATTTTTTGACGTGAAATTGTAAACATGTGGACATGGATTTTGAAAATTCTAGAGAGAATTTTAAAAGCTTCAACAGAATTTCAACAATTTTGAGAGGGATTTGAAAAGTTTCAATGGGAATGGGAAGAATTGGGACAAAAATTGGAAAATTTTTAAGGGACTTTGAAAAAATTTCAACTGGAATTTTAGCCATTTTTTGACGTGAAATTGTAAACATGTGGACATGGATTTTGAAAATTCTAGAGAGAATTTTAAAAGCTTCAACAGAATTTCAACAATTTTGAGAGGGATTTGAAAAGTTTCAATGGGAATGGGAAGAATTGGGACAAAAATTGGAAAATTTTTAAGGGACTTTGAAAAAATTTCAACTGGAATTTTAGCCATTTTTTGACGTGAAATTGTAAACATGTGGACATGGATTTTGAAAATTCTAGAGAGAATTTTAAAAGCTTCAAGAGAATTTCAACAATTTTGAGAGGGATTTGAAAAGTTTCAATGGGAATGGGAAGAATTGGGACAAAAATTGGAAAATTTTTAAGGGACTTTGAAAAAATTTCAACTGGAATTTTAGCCATTTTTTGACGTGAAATTGTAAACATGTGGCCATGGATTTTGAAAATTCTAGAGAGAATTTTAAAAGCTTCAAGAGAATTTCAACAATTTTGAGAGGGATTTGAAAAGTTTCAATGGGAATGGGAAGAATTGGGACAAAAATTGGAAAATTTTTAAGGGACTTTGAAAAAATTTCAACTGGAATTTTAGCCATTTTTTGACGTGAAATTGTAAACATGTGGCCATGGATTTTGAAAATTCTAGAGAGAATTTTAAAAGCTTCAAGAGAATTTCAACAATTTTGAGAGGGATTTGAAAAGTTTCAATGGGAATGGGAAGAATTGGGACAAAAATTGGAAAATTTTTAAGGGACTTTGAAAAAATTTCAACTGGAATTTTAGCCATTTTTTGACGTGAAATTGTAAACATGTGGACATGGATTTTGAAAATTCTAGAGAGAATTTTAAAAGCTTCAACAGAATTTCAACAATTTTGAGAGGGATTTGAAAAGTTTCAATGGGAATGGGAAGAATTGGGACAAAAATTGGAAAATTTTTCAGGGACTTTGAAAAAATTTCAACTGGAATTTTAGCCATTTTTTTATGTGAAATTGTAAACATGTAGACATGGATTTTGAAAATTCTAGAGAGAATTTTAAAAGCTTCAAGAGAATTTCAACAATTTTGAGAGGGATTTGAAAAGTTTCAATGGGAATGGGAAGAATTGGGACAAAAATTGGAAAATTTTTAAGGGACTTTGAAAAAATTTCAACTGGAATTTTAGCCATTTTTTGACGTGAAATTGTAAACATGTGGCCATGGATTTTGAAAATTCTAGAGAGAATTTTAAAAGCTTCAAGAGAATTTAAACAATTTTGAGAGGGATTTGAAAAGTTTCAATGGGAATGGGAAGAATTGGGACAAAAATTGGAAAATTTTTAAGGGACTTTGAAAAAATTTCAACTGGAATTTTAGCAATTTTTTTATGTGAAATTGTAAATATGTGGACATGGATTTTGAAAATTCTAGAGAGAATTTTAAAAGCTTCAACAGAATTTCAACACTTTTGAGAGGGATTTGAAAAGTTTCAATGGGAATGGGAAGAATTGGGACAAAAATTGGAAAATTTTTAAGGGACTTTGAAAAAATTTCAACTGGAATTTTAGCCATTTTTTGACGTGAAATTGTAAACATGTGGACATGGATTTTGAAAATTCTAGAGAGAATTTTAAAAGCTTCAAGAGAATTTCAACAATTTTGAGAGGGATTTGAAAAGTTTCAATGGGAATGGGAAGAATTGGGACAAAAATTGGAAAACTTTTAAGGGACTTAGAAAAAATTTCAACTGGAATTTTAGCCATTTTTTGACGTGAAATTGTAAACATGTGGACATGGATTTTGAAAATTCTAGAGAGAATTTTAAAAGCTTCAACAGAATTTCTACAATTTTGAGAGGATTTTGAAAAGTTTCAATGGGAATGGGAAGAATTGGGACAAAAATTGGAAAATTTTTAAGGGACTTTGAAAAAATTTCAACTGGAATTTTAGCCATTTTTTGACGTGAAATTGTAAACATGTGGCCATGGATTTTGAAAATTCTAGAGAGAATTTTAAAAGCTTCAAGAGAATTTAAACAATTTTGAGAGGGATTTGAAAAGTTTCAATGGGAATGGGAAGAATTGGGACAAAAATTGGAAAATTTTTAAGGGACTTTGAAAAAATTTCAACTGGAATTTTAGCAATTTTTTTATGTGAAATTGTAAATATGTGGACATGGATTTTGAAAATTCTAGAGAGAATTTTAAAAGCTTCAACAGAATTTCAACACTTTTGAGAGGGATTTGAAAAGTTTCAATGGGAATGGGAAGAATTGGGACAAAAATTGGAAAATTTTTAAGGGACTTTGAAAAAATTTCAACTGGAATTTTAGCCATTTTTTGACGTGAAATTGTAAACATGTGGACATGGATTTTGAAAATTCTAGAGAGAATTTTAAAAGCTTCAACCGAATTTCAACAATTTTGAGAGGGATTTGAAAAGTTTCAATGGGAATGGGAAGAATTGGGACAAAAATTGGAAAACTTTTAAGGGACTTAGAAAAAATTTCAACTGGAATTTTAGCCATTTTTTGACGTGAAATTGTAAACATGTGGACATGGATTTTGAAAATTCTAGAGAGAATTTTAAAAGCTTCAACAGAATTTCAACAATTTTGAGAGGATTTTGAAAAGTTTCAATGGGAATGGGAAGAATTGGGACAAAAATTGGAAAATTTTTAAGGGACTTTGAAAAAATTTCAACTGGAATTTTAGCCATTTTTTGACGTGAAATTGTAAACATGTGGACATGGATTTTGAAAATTCTAGAGAGAATTTTAAAAGCTTCAAGAGAATTTCAACAATTTTGAGAGGGATTTGGAAAGTTTCAATGGGAATGGGAAGAATTGGGACAAAAATTGGAAAATTTTTAAGGGACTTTGAAAAAATTTCAACTGGAATTTTAGCCATTTTTTTATGTGAAATTGTAAACATGTGGACATGGATTTTGAAAATTCTAGAGAGAATTTTAAAAGCTTCAAGAGAATTTCAACAATTTTGAGAGGGATTTGAAAAGTTTCAATGGGAATGGGAAGAATTGGGACAAAAATTGGAAAATTTTTAAGGGACTTTGAAAAAATTTCAACTGGAATTTTAGCCATTTTTTGACGTGAAATTGTAAACATGTGGCCATGGATTTTGAAAATTCTAGAGAGAATTTTAAAAGCTTCAACAGAATTTCAACAATTTTGAGAGGGATTTGAAAAGTTTCAATGGGAATGGGAAGAATTGGGACAAAAATTGGAAAACTTTTAAGGGACTTTGAAAAAATTTCAACTGGAATTTTAGCAATTTTTTTATGTGAAATTGTAAATATGTGGACATGGATTTTGAAAATTCTAGAGAGAATTTTAAAAGCTTCAACAGAATTTCAACACTTTTGAGAGGGATTTGAAAAGTTTCAATGGGAATGGGAAGAATTGGGACAAAAATTGGAAAATTTTTAAGGGACTTTGAAAAAATTTCAACTGGAATTTTAGCCATTTTTTGACGTGAAATTGTAAACGTGTGGCCATGGATTTTGAAAATTCTAGAGAGAATTTTAAAAGCTTCAACCGAATTTCAACAATTTTGAGAGGGATTTGAAAAGTTTCAATGGGAATGGGAAGAATTGGGACAAAAATTGGAAAACTTTTAAGGGACTTAGAAAAAATTTCAACTGGAATTTTAGCCATTTTTTGACGTGAAATTGTAAACATGTGGACATGGATTTTGAAAATTCTAGAGAGAATTTTAAAAGCTTCAACAGAATTTCAACAATTTTGAGAGGATTTTGAAAAGTTTCAATGGGAATGGGAAGAATTGGGACAAAAATTGGAAAATTTTTAAGGGACTTTGAAAAAATTTCAACTGGAATTTTAGCCATTTTTTGATGTGAAATTGTAAACATGTGGACATGGATTTTGAAAATTCTAGAGAGAATTTTAAAAGCTTCAAGAGAATTTCAACAATTTTGAGAGGGATTTGAAAAGTTTCAATGGGAATGGGAAGAATTGGGACAAAAATTGGAAAATTTTTAAGGGACTTTGAAAAAATTTCAACTGGAATTTTAGCCATTTTTTAACGTGAAATTGTAAATATGTGGACATGGATTTTGAAAATTCTAGAGAGAATTTTAAAAGCTTCAAGAGAATTTCAACAATTTTGAGAGGGATTTGAAAAGTTTCAATGGGAATGGGAAGAATTGGGACAAAAATTGGAAAATTTTTAAGGGACTTTGAAAAAATTTCAACTGGAATTTTAGCCATTTTTTGACGTGAAATTGTAAACATGTGGACATGGATTTTGAAAATTCTAGAGAGAATTTTAAAAGCTTCAAGAGAATTTCAACAATTTTGAGAGGGATTTGAAAAGTTTCAATGGGAATGGGAAGAATTGGGACAAAAATTGGAAAATTTTTAAGGGACTTTGAAAAAATTTCAACTGGAATTTTAGCCATTTTTTGACGTGAAATTGTAAACATGTGGACATGGATTTTGAAAATTCTAGAGAGAATTTTAAAAGCTTCAACAGAATTTCAACAATTTTGAGAGGGATTTGAAAAGTTTCAATGGGAATGGGAAGAATTGGGACAAAAATTGGAAAATTTTTAAGGGACTTTGAAAAAATTTCAACTGGAATTTTAGCCATTTTTTGACGTGAAATTGTAAACATGTGGCCATGGATTTTGAAAATTCTAGAGAGAATTTTAAAAGCTTCAACAGAATTTCAACAATTTTGAGAGGGATTTGAAAAGTTTCAATGGGAATGGGAAGAATTGGGACAAAAATTGGAAAACTTTTAAGGGACTTTGAAAAAATTTCAACTGGAATTTTAGCCATTTTTTTACGTGAAATTGTAAACATGTGGCCATGGATTTTGAAAATTCTAGAGAGAATTTTAAAAGCTTCAACAGAATTTCAACAATTTTGAGAGGGATTTGAAAAGTTTCAATGGGAATGGGAAGAATTGGGACAAAAATTGGAAAATTTTTAAGGGACTTTGAAAAAATTTCAACTGGAATTTTAGCCATTTTTTGACGTGAAATTGTAAACATGTGGACATGGATTTTGAAAATTCTAGAGAGAATTTTAAAAGCTTCAACAGAATTTCAACAATTTTGAGAGGGATTTGAAAAGTTTCAATGGGAATGGGAAGAATTGGGACAAAAATTGGAAAATTTTTAAGGGACTTTGAAAAAATTTCAACTGGAATTTTAGCCATTTTTTGACGTGAAATTGTAAACATGTGGACATGGATTTTGAAAATTCTAGAGAGAATTTTAAAAGCTTCAAGAGAATTTCAACAATTTGGAGAGGGATTTGAAAAGTTTCAATGGGAATGGGAAGAATTGGGACAAAAATTGGAAAATTTTTAAGGGACTTTGAAAAAATTTCAACTGGAATTTTAGCCATTTTTTGACGTGAAATTGTAAACATGTGGCCATGGATTTTGAAAATTCTAGAGAGAATTTTAAAAGCTTCAAGAGAATTTCAACAATTTTGAGAGGGATTTGAAAAGTTTCAATGGGAATGGGAAGAATTGGGACAAAAATTGGAAAATTTTTAAGGGACTTTGAAAAAATTTCAACTGGAATTTTAGCCATTTTTTTACGTGAAATTGTAAACATGTAGCCATGGATTTTGAAAATTCTAGAGAGAATTTTAAAAGCTTCAAGAGAATTTCAACAATGTTGAGAGGGATTTGAAAAGTTTCAATGGGAATGGGAAGAATTGGGACAAAAATTGGAAAACTTTTAAGGGACTTTGAAAAAATTTCAACTGGAATTTTAGCCATTTTTTGACGTGAAATTGTAAACATGTTGAAGTGGATTTTGAAAATTCTAGAGAGAATTTTAAAAGCTTCAACAGAATTTCAACAATTTTGAGAGGGATTTGAAAAGTTTCAATGGGAATGGGAAGAATTGGGACAAAAATTGGAAAATTTTTAAGGGACTTTGAAAAAATTTCAACTGGAATTTTAGCCATTTTTTGACGTGAAATTGTAAACATGTGGACATGGATTTTGAAAATTCTAGAGAGAATTTTAAAAGCTTCAAGAGAATTTCAACAATTTGGAGAGGGATTTGAAAAGTTTCAATGGGAATGGGAAGAATTGGGACAAAAATTGGAAAATTTTTAAGGGACTTTGAAAAAATTTCAACTGGAATTTTAGCCATTTTTTGACGTGAAATTGTAAACATGTGGACATGGATTTTGAAAATTCTAGAGAGAATTTTAAAAGCTTCAACAGAATTTCAACCATTTTGAGAGGGATTTGAAAAGTTTCAATGGGAATGGGAAGAATTGGGACAAAAATTGGAAAATTTTTAAGGGACTTTGAAAAAATTTCAACTGGAATTTTAGCCATTTTTTTATGTGAAATTGTAAACATGTGGACATGGATTTTGAAAATTCTAGAGAGAATTTTAAAAGCTTCAACAGAATTTCAACCATTTTGAGAGGGATTTGAAAAGTTTCAATGAGAATGGGAAGAATTGGGACAAAAATTGGAAAATTTTAAAGGGACTTTGAAAAAATTTCAACTGGAATTTTAGCCATTTTTTGACGTGAAATTGTAAACATGTGGCCATGGATTTTGAAAATTCTAGAGAGAATTTTAAAAGCTTCAAGAGAATTTCAACAATTTTGAGAGGGATTTGAAAAGTTTCAATGGGAATGGGAAGAATTGGGACAAAAATTGGAAAATTTTTAAGGGACTTTGAAAAAATTTCAACTGGAATTTTAGCCATTTTTTTACGTGAAATTGTAAACATGTAGCCATGGATTTTGAAAATTCTAGAGAGAATTTTAAAAGCTTCAACAGAATTTCAACAATGTTGAGAGGGATTTGAAAAGTTTCAATGGGAATGGGAAGAATTGGGACAAAAATTGGAAACTTTTAAGGGACTTTGAAAAAATTTCAACTGGAATTTTAGCCATTTTTTGACGTGAAATTGTAAACATGTTGAAGTGGATTTTGAAAATTCTAGAGAGAATTTTAAAAGCTTCAACAGAATTTCAACAATTTTGAGAGGGATTTGAAAAGTTTCAATGGGAATGGGAAGAATTGGGACAAAAATTGGAAAATTTTTAAGGGACTTTGAAAAAATTTCAACTGGAATTTTAGCAATTTTTTGACGTGAAATTGTAAACATGTGGACATGGATTTTGAAAATTCTAGAGAGAATTTTAAAAGCTTCAACAGAATTTCAACCATTTTGAGAGGGATTTGAAAAGTTTCAATGGGAATGGGAAGAATTGGGACAAAAATTGGAAAATTTTTAAGGGACTTTGAAAAAATTTCAACTGGAATTTTAGCCATTTTTTGACGTGAAATTGTAAACATGTGGCCATGGATTTTGAAAATTCTAGAGAGAATTTTAAAAGCTTCAACAGAATTTCAACAATTTTGAGAGGGATTTGAAAAGTTTCAATGGGAATGGGAAGAATTGGGACAAAAATTGGAAAACTTTTAAGGGACTTTGAAAAAATTTCAACTGGAATTTTAGCCATTTTTTTACGTGAAATTGTAAACATGTGGACATGGATTTTGAAAATTCTAGAGAGAATTTTAAAAGCTTCAAGAGAATTTCAACAATTTTGAGAGGGATTTGAAAAGTTTCAATGGGAATGGGAAGAATTGGGACAAAAATTGGAAAATTTTTAAGGGACTTTGAAAAAATTTCAACTGGAATTTTAGCCATTTTTTGACGTGAAATTGTAAACATGTGGACATGGATTTTGAAAATTCTAGAGAGAATTTTAAAAGCTTCAACAGAATTTCAACAATTTTGAGAGGGATTTGAAAAGTTTCAATGGGAATGGGAAGAATTGGGACAAAAATTGGAAAATTTTTAAGGGACTTTGAAAAAATTTCAACTGGAATTTTAGCCATTTTTTGACGTGAAATTGTAAACATGTGGACATGGATTTTGAAAATTCTAGAGAGAATTTTAAAAGCTTCAAGAGAATTTCAACAATTTGGAGAGGGATTTGAAAAGTTTCAATGGGAATGGGAAGAATTGGGACAAAAATTGGAAAATTTTTAAGGGACTTTGAAAAAATTTCAACTGGAATTTTAGCAATTTTTTGACGTGAAATTGTAAACATGTGGACATGGATTTTGAAAATTCTAGAGAGAATTTTAAAAGCTTCAACAGAATTTCAACCATTTTGAGAGGGATTTGAAAAGTTTCAATGGGAATGGGAAGAATTGGGACAAAAATTGGAAAATTTTTAAGGGACTTTGAAAAAATTTCAACTGGAATTTTAGCCATTTTTTTATGTGAAATTGTAAACATGTGGACATGGATTTTGAAAATTCTAGAGAGAATTTTAAAAGCTTCAACAGAATTTCAACAATTTTGAGAGGGATTTGAAAAGTTTCAATGAGAATGGGAAGAATTGGGACAAAAATTGGAAAATTTTAAAGGGACTTTGAAAAAATTTCAACTGGAATTTTAGCCATTTTTTGACGTGAAATTGTAAACATGTGGACATGGATTTTGAAAATTCTAGAGAGAATTTTAAAAGCTTCAAGAGAATTTCAACAATTTTGAGAGGGATTTGAAAAGTTTCAAT
>NW_028115453.1:0-51384 GCF_964273445.1 Streptopelia decaocto | reverse complement strand
GGAATGGGAAGAATTGGGACAAAAATTGGAAAATTTTTAAGGGACTTTGAAAAAATTTCAACTGGAATTTTAGCCATTTTTTACGTGAAATTGTAAACATGTGGCCATGGATTTTGAAAATTCTAGAGAGAATTTTAAAAGCTTCAACAGAATTTCAACAGTTTTGAGAGGGATTTGAAAAGTTTCAATGGGAATGGGAAGAATTGGGACAAAAATTGGAAAATTTTTAAGGGACTTTGAAAAATTTCAACTGGAACTTTAGCCATTTTTTGACGTGAAATTGTAAACATGTGGCCATGGATTTTGAAAATTCTAGAGAGAATTTTAAAAGCTTCAACAGAATTTCAACAATTTTGAGAGGGATTTGAAAAGTTTCAATGGGAATGGGAAGAATTGGGACAAAAATTGGAAAATTTTTAAGGGACTTTGAAAAAATTTCAACTGGAATTTTAGCCATTTTTTGACGTGAAATTGTAAACATGTGGCCATGGATTTTGAAAATTCTAGAGAGAATTTTAAAAGCTTCAACAGAATTTCAACAATTTTGAGAGGGATTTGAAAAGTTTCAATGGGAATGGGAAGAATTGGGACAAAAATTGGAAAATTTTTAAGGGACTTTGAAAAAATTTCAACTGGAATTTTAGCCATTTTTTGACGTGAAATTGTAAACATGTGGCCATGGATTTTGAAAATTCTAGAGAGAATTTTAAAAGCTTCAACAGAATTTCAACAATTTTGAGAGGGATTTGAAAAGTTTCAATGGGAATGGGAAGAATTGGGACAAAAATTGGAAAATTTTTAAGGGACTTTGAAAAAATTTCAACTGGAATTTTAGCCATTTTTTACGTGAAATTGTAAACATGTGGCCATGGATTTTGAAAATTCTAGAGAGAATTTTAAAAGCTTCAACAGAATTTCAACAGTTTTGAGAGGGATTTGAAAAGTTTCAATGGGAATGGGAAGAATTGGGACAAAAATTGGAAAATTTTTAAGGGACTTTGAAAAAATTTCAACTGGAATTTTAGCCATTTTTTATGTGAAATTGTAAACATGTGGACATGGATTTTGAAAATTCTAGAGAGAATTTTAAAAGCTTCAACAGAATTTCAACAATTTTGAGAGGGATTTGAAAAGTTTCAATGGGAATGGGAAGAATTGGGACAAAAATTGGAAAATTTTTAAGGGACTTTGAAAAAATTTCAACTGGAATTTTAGCCATTTTTTGACGTGAAATTGTAAACATGTGGACATGGATTTTGAAAATTCTAGAGAGAATTTTAAAAGCTTCAACAGAATTTCAACAGTTTTGAGAGGGATTTGAAAAGTTTCAATGGGAATGGGAAGAATTGGGACAAAAATTGGAAAATTTTTAAGGGACTTTGAAAAAATTTCAACTGGAATTTTAGCCATTTTTTGACGTGAAATTGTAAACATGTGGCCATGGATTTTGAAAATTCTAGAGAGAATTTTAAAAGCTTCAAGAGAATTTCAACAATTTTGAGAGGGATTTGAAAAGTTTCAATGGGAATGGGAAGAATTGGGACAAAAATTGGAAAATTTTTAAGGGACTTTGAAAAAATTTCAACTGGAATTTTAGCCATTTTTTTACGTGAAATTGTAAACATGTGGCCATGGATTTTGAAAATTCTAGAGAGAATTTTAAAAGCTTCAACAGAATTTCAACAATTTTGAGAGGGATTTGAAAAGTTTCAATGGGAATGAGAAGAATTGGGACAAAAATTGGAAAATTTTTAAGGGACTTTGAAAAAATTTCAACTGGAATTTTAGCCATTTTTTACGTGAAATTGTAAACATGTGGCCATGGATTTTGAAAATTCTAGAGAGAATTTTAAAAGCTTCAACAGAATTTCAACAGTTTTGAGAGGGATTTGAAAAGTTTCAATGGGAATGGGAAGAATTGGGACAAAAATTGGAAAATTTTTAAGGGACTTTGAAAAAATTTCAACTGGAACTTTAGCCATTTTTTGACGTGAAATTGTAAACATGTGGCCATGGATTTTGAAAATTCTAGAGAGAATTTTAAAAGCTTCAACAGAATTTCAACAATTTTGAGAGGGATTTGAAAAGTTTCAATGGGAATGGGAAGAATTGGGACAAAAATTGGAAAATTTTTAAGGGACTTTGAAAAAATTTCAACTGGAATTTTAGCCATTTTTTGACGTGAAATTGTAAACATGTGGCCATGGATTTTGAAAATTCTAGAGAGAATTTTAAAAGCTTCAAGAGAATTTCAACAATTTTGAGAGGGATTTGAAAAGTTTCAATGGGAATGGGAAGAATTGGGACAAAAATTGGAAAATTTTTAAGGGACTTTGAAAAAATTTCAACTGGAATTTTAGCCATTTTTTTACGTGAAATTGTAAACATGTGGCCATGGATTTTGAAAATTCTAGAGAAAATTTTAAAAGCTTCAACAGAATTTCAACAATTTTGAGAGGGATTTGAAAAGTTTCAATGGGAATGGGAAGAATTGGGACAAAAATTGGAAAATTTTGAAGGGACTTTGAAAAAATTTCAACTGGAATTTTAGCCATTTTTTACGTGAAATTGTAAACATGTGGCCATGGATTTTGAAAATTCTAGAGAGAATTTTAAAAGCTTCAACAGAATTTCAACAGTTTTGAGAGGGATTTGAAAAGTTTCAATGGGAATGGGAAGAATTGGGACAAAAATTGGAAAATTTTTAAGGGACTTTGAAAAAATTTCAACTGGAATTTTAGCCATTTTTTATGTGAAATTGTAAACATGTGGACATGGATTTTGAAAATTCTAGAGAGAATTTTAAAAGCTTCAACAGAATTTCAACAATTTTGAGAGGGATTTGAAAAGTTTCAATGGGAATGGAAGAATTGGGACAAAAATTGGAAAATTTTTAAGGGACTTTGAAAAAATTTCAACTGGAATTTTAGCCATTTTTTGACGTGAAATTGTAAACATGTGGACATGGATTTTGAAAATTCTAGAGAGAATTTTAAAAGCTTCAACAGAATTTCAACAGTTTTGAGAGGGATTTGAAAAGTTTCAATGGGAATGGGAAGAATTGGGACAAAAATTGGAAAATTTTTAAGGGACTTTGAAAAAATTTCAACTGGAATTTTAGCCATTTTTTGACGTGAAATTGTAAACATGTGGCCATGGATTTTGAAAATTCTAGAGAGAATTTTAAAAGCTTCAAGAGAATTTCAACAATTTTGAGAGGGATTTGAAAAGTTTCAATGGGAATGGGAAGAATTGGGACAAAAATTGGAAAATTTTTAAGGGACTTTGAAAAAATTTCAACTGGAATTTTAGCCATTTTTTTACGTGAAATTGTAAACATGTGGCCATGGATTTTGAAAATTCTAGAGAGAATTTTAAAAGCTTCAACAGAATTTCAACAATTTTGAGAGGGATTTGAAAAGTTTCAATGGGAATGAGAAGAATTGGGACAAAAATTGGAAAATTTTTAAGGGACTTTGAAAAAATTTCAACTGGAATTTTAGCCATTTTTTGACGTGAAATTGTAAACATGTGGCCATGGATTTTGAAAATTCTAGAGAGAATTTTAAAAGCTTCAAGAGAATTTCAACAATTTTGAGAGGGATTTGAAAAGTTTCAATGGGAATGGGAAGAATTGGGACAAAAATTGGAAAATTTTTAAGGGACTTTGAAAAAATTTCAACTGGAATTTTAGCCATTTTTTTACGTGAAATTGTAAACATGTTGAAGTGGATTTTGAAAATTCTAGAGAGAATTTTAAAAGCTTCAACAGAATTTCAACAATTTTGAGAGAGATTTGAAAAGTTTCAATGGGAATGGGAAGAATTGGGACAAAAATTGGAAAATTTTTAAGGGACTTTGAAAAAATTTCAACTGGAATTTTAGCCATTTTTTGACGTGAAATTGTAAACATGTTGAAGTGGATTTTGAAAATTCTAGAGAGAATTTTAAAAGCTTCAACAGAATTTCAACAATTTTGAGAGAGATTTGAAAAGTTTCAATGGGAATGGGAAGAATTGGGACAAAAATTGGAAAATTTTTAAGGGACTTTGAAAAAATTTCAACTGGAATTTTAGCCATTTTTTGACGTGAAATTGTAAACATGTGGCCATGGATTTTGAAAATTCTAGAGAGAATTTTAAAAGCTTCAACAGAATTTCAACAATTTTGAGAGGGATTTGAAAAGTTTCAATGGGAATGGGAAGAATTGGGACAAAAATTGGAAAATTTTTAAGGGACTTTGAAAAAATTTCAACTGGAATTTTAGCCATTTTTTGACATGAAATTGTAAACATGTGGCCATGGATTTTGAAAATTCTAGAGAAAATTTTAAAAGCTTCAAGAGAATTTCAACAATTTTGAGAGGGATTTGAAAAGTTTCAATGGGAATGGGAAGAATTGGGACAAAAATTGGAAAATTTTTAAGGGACTTTGAAAAAATTTCAACTGGAATTTTAGCCATTTTTTGACGTGAAATTGTAAACATGTGGCCATGGATTTTGAAAATTCTAGAGAGAATTTTAAAAGCTTCAACAGAATTTCAACAATTTTGAGAGGGATTTGAAAAGTTTCAATGGGAATGGGAAGAATTGGGACAAAAATTGGAAAATTTTTCAGGGACTTTGAAAAAATTTCAACTGGAATTTTAGCCATTTTTTGACGTGAAATTGTAAACATGTGGACATGGATTTTGAAAATTCTAGAGAGAATTTTAAAAGCTTCAAGAGAATTTCAACAATTTTGAGAGGGATTTGAAAAGTTTCAATGGGAATGGGAAGAATTGGGACAAAAATTGGAAAATTTTTAAGGGACTTTGAAAAAATTTCAACTGGAATTTTAGCAATTTTTTGACGTGAAATTGTAAACATGTGGACATGGATTTTGAAAATTCTAGAGAGAATTTTAAAAGCTTCAACAGAATTTCAACAATTTTGAGAGGGATTTGAAAAGTTTCAATGGGAATGGGAAGAATTGGGACAAAAATTGGAAAATTTTTAAGGGACTTTGAAAAAATTTCAACTGGAATTTTAGCCATTTTTTGACGTGAAATTATAAACATGTGGACATGGATTTTGAAAATTCTAGAGAGAATTTTAAAAGCTTCAACAGAATTTCAACAATTCTGAGAGGGATTTGAAAAGTTTCAATGGGAATGGGAAGAATTGGGACAAAAATTGGAAAATTTTTAAGGGACTTTGAAAAAATTTCAACTGGAATTTTAGCCATTTTTTGACGTGAAATTGTAAACATGTGGACATGGATTTTGAAAATTCTAGAGAGAATTTTAAAAGCTTCAACAGAATTTCAACAGTTTTGAGAGGGATTTGAAAAGTTTCAATGGGAATGGGAAGAATTGGGACAAAAATTGGAAAATTTTTAAGGGACTTTGAAAAAATTTCAACTGGAATTTTAGCCATTTTTTGACGTGAAATTGTAAACATGTGGCCATGGATTTTGAAAATTCTAGAGAGAATTTTAAAAGCTTCAAGAGAATTTCAACAATTTTGAGAGGGATTTGAAAAGTTTCAATGGGAATGGGAAGAATTGGGACAAAAATTGGAAAATTTTTAAGGGACTTTGAAAAAATTTCAACTGGAATTTTAGCCATTTTTTTACGTGAAATTGTAAACATGTGGCCATGGATTTTGAAAATTCTAGAGAGAATTTTAAAAGCTTCAACAGAATTTCAACAATTTTGAGAGGGATTTGAAAAGTTTCAATGGGAATGAGAAGAATTGGGACAAAAATTGGAAAATTTTTAAGGGACTTTGAAAAAATTTCAACTGGAATTTTAGCCATTTTTTGACGTGAAATTGTAAACATGTGGCCATGGATTTTGAAAATTCTAGAAGAGAGAAATTTTAAAAGCTTCAAGAGAATTTCAACAATTTTGAGAGGGATTTGAAAAGTTTCAATGGGAATGGGAAGAATTGGGACAAAAATTGGAAAATTTTAAGGGACTTTGAAAAAATTTCAACTGGAATTTTAGCCATTTTTGACGTGAAATTGTAAACATGTTGAAGTGGATTTTGAAAATTCTAGAGAGAATTTTAAAAGCTTCAACAGAATTTCAACAATTTTGAGAGAGATTTGAAAAGTTTTCAATGGGAATGGGAAGAATTGGGACAAAAATTGGAAAATTTTTAAGGGACTTTGAAAAAATTTCAACTGGAATTTTAGCAATTTTTTGACGTGAAATTGTAAACATGTTGAAGTGGATTTTGAAAATTCTAGAGAGAATTTTAAAAGCTTCAACAGAATTTCAACAATTTTGAGAGAGATTTGAAAAGTTTCAATGGGAATGGGAAGAATTGGGACAAAAATTGGAAAATTTTTAAGGGACTTTGAAAAAATTTCAACTGGAATTTTAGCCATTTTTTGACGTGAAATTGTAAACATGTGGCCATGGATTTTGAAAATTCTAGAGAGAATTTTAAAAGCTTCAACAGAATTTCAACAATTTTGAGAGGGATTTGAAAAGTTTCAATGGGAATGGGAAGAATTGGGACAAAAATTGGAAAATTTTTAAGGGACTTTGAAAAAATTTCAACTGGAATTTTAGCCATTTTTTGACATGAAATTGTAAACATGTGGCCATGGATTTTGAAAATTCTAGAGAAAATTTTAAAAGCTTCAACAGAATTTCAACAATTTTGAGAGGGATTTGAAAAGTTTCAATGGAATGGGAAGAATTGGGACAAAAATTGGAAAATTTTTAAGGGACTTTGAAAAAATTTCAACTGGAATTTTAGCCATTTTTTGACGTGAAATTGTAAACATGTGGACATGGATTTTGAAAATTCTAGAGAGAATTTTAAAACCTTCAACAGAATTTCAACAATTTTGAGAGGGATTTGAAAAGTTTCAATGGGAATGGGAAGAATTGGGACAAAAATTGGAAAATTTTTAAGGGACTTTGAAAAAATTTCAACTGGAATTTTAGCCATTTTTTGACGTGAAATTGTAAACATGTGGACATGGATTTTGAAAATTCTAGAGAGAATTTTAAAAGCTTCAAGAGAATTTCAACAATTTTGAGAGGGATTTGAAAAGTTTCAATGGGAATGGGAAGAATTGGGACAAAAATTGGAAAATTTTTAAGGGACTTTGAAAAAATTTCAACTGGAATTTTAGCAATTTTTTGACGTGAAATTGTAAACATGTGGACATGGATTTTGAAAATTCTAGAGAGAATTTTAAAAGCTTCAACAGAATTTCAACAATTTTGAGAGGGATTTGAAAAGTTTCAATGGGAATGGGAAGAATTGGGACAAAAATTGGAAAATTTTTAAGGGACTTTGAAAAATTTCAACTGGAATTTTAGCCATTTTTTGACGTGAAATTATAAACATGTGGACATGGATTTTGAAAATTCTAGAGAGAATTTTAAAAGCTTCAACAGAATTTCAACAATTTTGAGAGGGATTTGAAAAGTTTCAATGGGAATGGGAAGAATTGGGACAAAAATTGGAAATTTTTAAGGGACTTTGAAAAAATTTCAACTGGAATTTTAGCCATTTTTTGACGTGAAATTGTAAACATGTGGCCATGGATTTTGAAAATTCTAGAGAGAATTTTAAAAGCTTCAACAGAATTTCAACAATTTTGAGAGGGATTTGAAAAGTTTCAATGGGAATGGGAAGAATTGGGACAAAAATCGGAAAATTTTTAAGGGACTTTGAAAAAATTTCAACTGGAATTTTAGCCATTTTTTGACGTGAAATTGTAAACATGTTGAAGTGGATTTTGAAAATTCTAGAGAGAATTTTAAAAGCTTCAACAGAATTTCAACAATTTTGAGAGGGATTTGAAAAGTTTCAATGGGAATGGGAAGAATTGGGACAAAAATTGGAAAATTTTTAAGGGACTTTGAAAAAATTTCAACTGGAATTTTAGCCATTTTTTTACGTGAAATTGTAAACATGTGGCCATGGATTTTGAAAATTCTAGAGAGAATTTTAAAAGCTTCAAGAGAATTTCAACAATTTTGAGAGGGATTTGAAAAGTTTCAATGGGAATGGGAAGAATTGGGACAAAAATTGGAAAATTTTTCAGGGACTTTGAAAAAATTTCAACTGGAATTTTAGCCATTTTTTGACGTGAAATTGTAAACATGTGAACATGGATTTTGAAAATTCTAGAGAGAATTTTAAAAGCTTCAACAGAATTTCAACAATTTTGAGAGGGATTTGAAAAGTTTCAATGGGAATGGGAAGAATTGGGACAAAAATTGGAAAATTTTGAAGGGACTTTGAAAAAATTTCAACTGGAATTTTAGCCATTTTTTACGTGAAATTGTAAACATATGGCCATGGATTTTGAAAATTCTAGAGAGAATTTTAAAAGCTTCAACAGAATTTCAACAGTTTTGAGAGGGATTTGAAAAGTTTCAATGGGAATGGGAAGAATTGGGACAAAAATTGGAAAATTTTTAAGGGACTTTGAAAAAATTTCAACTGGAATTTTAGCCATTTTTTATGTGAAATTGTAAACATGTGGACATGGATTTTGAAAATTCTAGAGAGAATTTTAAAAGCTTCAACAGAATTTCAACAGTTTTGAGAGGGATTTGAAAAGTTTCAATGGGAATGGGAAGAATTGGGACAAAAATTGGAAAATTTTGAAGGGACTTTGAAAAAATTTCAACTGGAATTTTAGCCATTTTTTGACGTGAAATTGTAAACATGTGGACATGGATTTTGAAAATTCTAGAGAGAATTTTAAAAGCTTCAAGAGAATTTCAACAGTTTTGAGAGGGATTTGAAAAGTTTCAATGGGAATGGGAAGAATTGGGACAAAAATTGGAAAATTTTGAAGGGACTTTGAAAAAATTTCAACTGGAATTTTAGCCATTTTTTGACGTGAAATTGTAAACATGTGGCCATGGATTTTGAAAATTCTAGAGAGAATTTTAAAAGCTTCAACAGAATTTCAACAATTTTGAGAGGGATTTGAAAAGTTTCAATGGGAATGGGAAGAATTGGGACAAAAATTGGAAAATTTTTAAGGGACTTTGAAAAAATTTCAACTGGAATTTTAGCCATTTTTTTACGTGAAATTGTAAACATGTGGCCATGGATTTTGAAAATTCTAGAGAGAATTTTAAAAGCTTCAACAGAATTTCAACAATTTTGAGAGGGATTTGAAAAGTTTCAATGGGAATGGGAAGAATTGGGACAAAAATTGGAAAATTTTTAAGGGACTTTGAAAAAATTTCAACTGGAATTTTAGCCATTTTTTGACGTGAAATTGTAAACATGTGAACATGGATTTTGAAAATTCTAGAGAGAATTTTAAAAGCTTCAACAGAATTTCAACAATTTTGAGAGGGATTTGAAAAGTTTCAATGGGAATGGGAAGAATTGGGACAAAAATTGGAAAATTTTGAAGGGACTTTGAAAAAATTTCAACTGGAATTTTAGCCATTTTTTGATGTGAAATTGTAAACATATGGCCATGGATTTTGAAAATTCTAGAGAGAATTTTAAAAGCTTCAACAGAATTTCAACAGTTTTGAGAGGGATTTGAAAAGTTTCAATGGGAATGGGAAGAATTGGGACAAAAATTGGAAAATTTTTAAGGGACTTTGAAAAAATTTCAACTGGAATTTTAGCCATTTTTTATGTGAAATTGTAAACATGTGGACATGGATTTTGAAAATTCTAGAGAGAATTTTAAAAGCTTCAACAGAATTTCAACAATTTTGAGAGGGATTTGAAAAGTTTCAATGGGAATGGGAAGAATTGGGACAAAAATTGGAAAATTTTTAAGGGACTTTGAAAAAATTTCAACTGGAATTTTAGCCATTTTTTGACGTGAAATTGTAAACATGTGGACATGGATTTTGAAAATTCTAGAGAGAATTTTAAAAGCTTCAAGAGAATTTCAACAATTTTGAGAGGGATTTGAAAAGTTTCAATGGGAATGGGAAGATTTGGGACAAAAATTGGAAAATTTTTAAGGGACTTTGAAAAAATTTCAACTGGAATTTTAGCCATTTTTTGACGTGAAATTGTAAACATGTGGCCATGGATTTTGAAAATTCTAGAGAGAATTTTAAAAGCTTCAAGAGAATTTCAACAATTTTGAGAGGGATTTGAAAAGTTTCAATGGGAATGGGAAGAATTGGGACAAAAATTGGAAAATTTTTAAGGGACTTTGAAAAAATTTCAACTGGAATTTTAGCCATTTTTTTACGTGAAATTGTAAACATGTGGCCATGGATTTTGAAAATTCTAGAGAGAATTTTAAAAGCTTCAAGAGAATTTCAACAATTTTGAGAGGGATTTGAAAAGTTTCAATGGGAATGGGAAGAATTGGGACAAAAATTGGAAAATTTTTAAGGGACTTTGAAAAAATTTCAACTGGAATTTTAGCCATTTTTTTACGTGAAATTGTAAACATGTGGCCATGGATTTTGAAAATTCTAGAGAGAATTTTAAAAGCTTCAACAGAATTTCAACAATTTTGAGAGGGATTTGAAAAGTTTCAATGGGAATGAGAAGAATTGGGACAAAAATTGGAAAATTTTTAAGGGACTTTGAAAAAATTTCAACTGGAATTTTAGCCATTTTTTGACGTGAAATTGTAAACATGTGGCCATGGATTTTGAAAATTCTAGAGAGAATTTTAAAAGCTTCAACAGAATTTCAACAGTTTTGAGAGGGATTTGAAAAGTTTCAATGGGAATGGGAAGAATTGGGACAAAAATTGGAAAATTTTTAAGGGACTTTGAAAAAATTTCAACTGGAATTTTAGCCATTTTTTGACGTGAAATTGTAAACATGTTGAAGTGGATTTTGAAAATTCTAGAGAGAATTTTAAAAGCTTCAACAGAATTTCAACAATTTTGAGAGAGATTTGAAAAGTTTCAATGGGAATGGGAAGAATTGGGACAAAAATTGGAAAATTTTTAAGGGACTTTGAAAAAATTTCAACTGGAATTTTAGCCATTTTTTGACGTGAAATTGTAAACATGTTGAAGTGGATTTTGAAAATTCTAGAGAGAATTTTAAAAGCTTCAACAGAATTTCAACAATTTTGAGAGAGATTTGAAAAGTTTCAATGGGAATGGGAAGAATTGGGACAAAAATTGGAAAATTTTTAAGGGACTTTGAAAAAATTTCAACTGGAATTTTAGCCATTTTTTGACGTGAAATTGTAAACATGTTGAAGTGGATTTTGAAAATTCTAGAGAGAATTTTAAAAGCTTCAACAGAATTTCAACAATTTTGAGAGGGATTTGAAAAGTTTCAATGGGAATGGGAAGAATTGGGACAAAAATTGGAAAATTTTTAAGGGACTTTGAAAAAATTTCAACTGGAATTTTAGCCATTTTTTGACATGAAATTGTAAACATGTGGCCATGGATTTTGAAAATTCTAGAGAAAATTTTAAAAGCTTCAACAGAATTTCAACAATTTTGAGAGGGATTTGAAAAGTTTCAATGGGAATGGGAAGAATTGGGACAAAAATTGGAAAATTTTTAAGGGACTTTGAAAAAATTTCAACTGGAATTTTAGCCATTTTTTTATGTGAAATTGTAAACATGTGGCCATGGATTTTGAAAATTCTAGAGAGAATTTTAAAAGCTTCAACAGAATTTCAACAATTTTGAGAGGGATTTGAAAAGTTTCAATGGGAATGGGAAGAATTGGGACAAAAATTGGAAAATTTTTCAGGGACTTTGAAAAAATTTCAACTGGAATTTTAGCCATTTTTTGACGTGAAATTGTAAACATGTGGACATGGATTTTGAAAATTCTAGAGAGAATTTTAAAAGCTTCAACAGAATTTCAACAATTTTGAGAGGGATTTGAAAAGTTTCAATGGGAATGGGAAGAATTGGGACAAAAATTGGAAAATTTTTAAGGGACTTTGAAAAAATTTCAACTGGAATTTTAGCCATTTTTTGACGTGAAATTGTAAACATGTGGACATGGATTTTGAAAATTCTAGAGAGAATTTTAAAAGCTTCAAGAGAATTTCAACAATTTTGAGAGGGATTTGAAAAGTTTCAATGGGAATGGGAAGAATTGGGACAAAAATTGGAAAATTTTTAAGGGACTTTGAAAAAATTTCAACTGGAATTTTAGCAATTTTTTGACGTGAAATTGTAAACATGTGGCCATGGATTTTGAAAATTCTAGAGAGAATTTTAAAAGCTTCAACAGAATTTCAACAATTTTGAGAGGGATTTGAAAAGTTTCAATGGGAATGGGAAGAATTGGGACAAAAATTGGAAAATTTTTAAGGGACTTTGAAAAAATTTCAACTGGAATTTTAGCCATTTTTTGACGTGAAATTATAAACATGTGGACATGGATTTTGAAAATTCTAGAGAGAATTTTAAAAGCTTCAAGAGAATTTCAACAATTTTGAGAGGGATTTGAAAAGTTTCAATGGGAATGGGAAGAATTGGGACAAAAATTGGAAAATTTTTAAGGGACTTTGAAAAAATTTCAACTGGAATTTTAGCAATTTTTTGACGTGAAATTGTAAACATGTGGCCATGGATTTTGAAAATTCTAGAGAGAATTTTAAAAGCTTCAACAGAATTTCAACAATTTTGAGAGGGATTTGAAAAGTTTCAATGGGAATGGGAAGAATTGGGACAAAAATTGGAAAATTTTTAAGGGACTTTGAAAAAATTTCAACTGGAATTTTAGCCATTTTTTGACGTGAAATTATAAACATGTGGACATGGATTTTGAAAATTCTAGAGAGAATTTTAAAAGCTTCAACAGAATTTCAACAATTTTGAGAGGGATTTGAAAAGTTTCAATGGGAATGGGAAGAATTGGGACAAAAATTGGAAAATTTTTAAGGGACTTTGAAAAAATTTCAACTGGAATTTTAGCCATTTTTTGACGTGAAATTGTAAACATGTTGAAGTGGATTTTGAAAATTCTAGAGAGAATTTTAAAAGCTTCAACAGAATTTCAACAATTTTGAGAGGGATTTGAAAAGTTTCAATGGGAATGGGAAGAATTGGGACAAAAATCGGAAAATTTTTAAGGGACTTTGAAAAAATTTCAACTGGAATTTTAGCCATTTTTTGACGTGAAATTGTAAACATGTTGAAGTGGATTTTGAAAATTCTAGAGAGAATTTTAAAAGCTTCAACAGAATTTCAACAATTTTGAGAGAGATTTGAAAAGTTTCAATGGGAATGGGAAGAATTGGGACAAAAATTGGAAAATTTTTAAGGGACTTTGAAAAAATTTCAACTGGAATTTTAGCCATTTTTTGACGTGAAATTATAAACATGTGGACATGGATTTTGAAAATTCTAGAGAGAATTTTAAAAGCTTCAACAGAATTTCAACAATTTTGAGAGGGATTTGAAAAGTTTCAATGGGAATGGGAAGAATTGGGACAAAAATTGGAAAATTTTTAAGGGACTTTGAAAAAATTTCAACTGGAATTTTAGCCATTTTTTGACGTGAAATTGTAAACATGTGGCCATGGATTTTGAAAATTCTAGAGAGAATTTTAAAAGCTTCAACAGAATTTCAACAGTTTTGAGAGGGATTTGAAAAGTTTCAATGGGAATGGGAAGAATTGGGACAAAAATTGGAAAATTTTTAAGGGACTTTGAAAAAATTTCAACTGGAATTTTAGCCATTTTTTGACGTGAAATTGTAAACATGTTGAAGTGGATTTTGAAAATTCTAGAGAGAATTTTAAAAGCTTCAACAGAATTTCAACAATTTTGAGAGAGATTTGAAAAGTTTCAATGGGAATGGGAAGAATTGGGACAAAAATTGGAAAATTTTTCAGGGACTTTGAAAAAATTTCAACTGGAATTTTAGCCATTTTTTGACGTGAAATTGTAAACATGTGGCCATGGATTTTGAAAATTCTAGAGAGAATTTTAAAAGCTTCAACAGAATTTCAACAATTTTGAGAGGGATTTGAAAAGTTTCAATGGGAATGGGAAGAATTGGGACAAAAATTGGAAAATTTTTAAGGGACTTTGAAAAAATTTCAACTGGAATTTTAGCAATTTTTTGACGTGAAATTGTAAACATGTGGCCATGGATTTTGAAAATTCTAGAGAGAATTTTAAAAGCTTCAAGAGAATTTCAACAATTTTGAGAGGGATTTGAAAAGTTTCAATGGGAATGGGAAGAATTGGGACAAAAATTGGAAATTTTTTAAGGGACTTTGAAAAAATTTCAACTGGAATTTTAGCCATTTTTTGACGTGAAATTGTAAACATGTTGAAGTGGATTTTGAAAATTCTAGAGAGAATTTTAAAAGCTTCAACAGAATTTCAACAATTTTGAGAGAGATTTGAAAAGTTTCAATGGGAATGGGAAGAATTGGGACAAAAATTGGAAAATTTTTAAGGGACTTTGAAAAAATTTCAACTGGAATTTTAGCCATTTTTTGACGTGAAATTGTAAACATGTGGACATGGATTTTGAAAATTCTAGAGAGAATTTTAAAAGCTTCAACAGAATTTCAACAATTTTGAGAGGGATTTGAAAAGTTTCAATGGGAATGGGAAGAATTGGGACAAAAATTGGAAAATTTTTAAAGGACTTTGAAAATATTTCAACTGGAATTTTAGCCATTTTTTGACGTGAAATTGTAAACATGTTGAAGTGGATTTTGAAAATTCTAGAGAGAATTTTAAAGGCTTCAAGAGAATTTCAACAATTTTGAGAGGGATTTGAAAAGTTTCAATGGGAATGGGAAGAATTGGGACAAAAATTGGAAAATTTTTAAGGGACTTTGAAAAAATTTCAACTGGAATTTTAGCCATTTTTTGACATGAAATTGTAAACATGTGGCCATGGATTTTGAAAATTCTAGAGAAAATTTTAAAAGCTTCAACAGAATTTCAACAATTTTGAGAGGGATTTGAAAAGTTTCAATGGGAATGGGAAGAATTGGGACAAAAATTGGAAAATTTTAAGGGACTTTGAAAAAATTTCAACTGGAATTTTAGCCATTTTTTGACGTGAAATTGTAAACATGTGGCCATGGATTTTGAAAATTCTAGAGAGAATTTTAAAAGCTTCAACAGAATTTCAACACTTTTGAGAGGGATTTGAAAAGTTTCAATGGGAATGGGAAGAATTGGGACAAAAATTGGAAAATTTTTAAGGGACTTTGAAAAAATTTCAACTGGAATTTTAGCCATTTTTTATGTGAAATTGTAAACATGTGGACATGGATTTTGAAAATTCTAGAGAGAATTTTAAAAGCTTCAACAGAATTTCAACAATTTTGAGAGGGATTTGAAAAGTTTCAATGGGAATGGGAAGAATTGGGACAAAAATTGGAAAATTTTTAAGGGACTTTGAAAAAATTTCAACTGGAATTTTAGCAATTTTTTTACGTGAAATTGTAAACATGTGGCCATGGATTTTGAAAATTCTAGAGAGAATTTTAAAAGCTTCAACAGAATTTCAACAATTTTGAGAGGGATTTGAAAAGTTTCAATGGGAATGGGAAGAATTGGGACAAAAATTGGAAAATTTTTAAGGGACTTTGAAAAAATTTCAACTGGAATTTTAGCCATTTTTTGACGTGAAATTGTAAACATGTTGAAGTGGATTTTGAAAATTCTAGAGAGAATTTTAAAGGCTTCAACAGAATTTCAACAATTTTGAGAGGGATTTGAAAAGTTTCAATGGGAATGGGAAGAATTGGGACAAAAATTGGAAAATTTTTAAGGGACTTTGAAAAAATTTCAACTGGAATTTTAGCCATTTTTTGACATGAAATTGTAAACATGTGGCCATGGATTTTGAAAATTCTAGAGAAAATTTTAAAAGCTTCAACAGAATTTCAACAATTTTGAGAGGGATTTGAAAAGTTTCAATGGGAATGGGAAGAATTGGGACAAAAATTGGAAAATTTTTAAGGGACTTTGAAAAAATTTCAACTGGAATTTTAGCCATTTTTTTATGTGAAATTGTAAACATGTGGCCATGGATTTTGAAAATTCTAGAGAGAATTTTAAAAGCTTCAACAGAATTTCAACAATTTTGAGAGGGATTTGAAAAGTTTCAATGGGAATGGGAAGAATTGGGACAAAAATTGGAAAATTTTTCAGGGACTTTGAAAAAATTTCAACTGGAATTTTAGCCATTTTTTGACGTGAAATTGTAAACATGTGGACATGGATTTTGAAAATTCTAGAGAGAATTTTAAAAGCTTCAACAGAATTTCAACAATTTTGAGAGGGATTTGAAAAGTTTCAATGGGAATGGGAAGAATTGGGACAAAAATTGGAAAATTTTTAAGGGACTTTGAAAAAATTTCAACTGGAATTTTAGCCATTTTTTGACGTGAAATTGTAAACATGTGGACATGGATTTTGAAAATTCTAGAGAGAATTTTAAAAGCTTCAAGAGAATTTCAACAATTTTGAGAGGGATTTGAAAAGTTTCAATGGGAATGGGAAGAATTGGGACAAAAATTGGAAAATTTTTAAGGGACTTTGAAAAAATTTCAACTGGAATTTTAGCAATTTTTTGACGTGAAATTGTAAACATGTGGCCATGGATTTTGAAAATTCTAGAGAGAATTTTAAAAGCTTCAACAGAATTTCAACAATTTTGAGAGGGATTTGAAAAGTTTCAATGGGAATGGGAAGAATTGGGACAAAAATTGGAAAATTTTGAAGGGACTTTGAAAAAATTTCAACTGGAATTTTAGCCATTTTTTGACGTGAAATTATAAACATGTGGACATGGATTTTGAAAATTCTAGAGAGAATTTTAAAAGCTTCAACAGAATTTCAACAATTTTGAGAGGGATTTGAAAAGTTTCAATGGGAATGGGAAGAATTGGGACAAAAATCGGAAAATTTTTAAGGGACTTTGAAAAAATTTCAACTGGAATTTTAGCCATTTTTTGACGTGAAATTGTAAACATGTTGAAGTGGATTTTGAAAATTCTAGAGAGAATTTTAAAAGCTTCAACAGAATTTCAACAATTTTGAGAGAGATTTGAAAAGTTTCAATGGGAATGGGAAGAATTGGGACAAAAATTGGAAAATTTTTAAGGGACTTTGAAAAAATTTCAACTGGAATTTTAGCCATTTTTTGACGTGAAATTATAAACATGTGGACATGGATTTTGAAAATTCTAGAGAGAATTTTAAAAGCTTCAACAGAATTTCAACAATTTTGAGAGGGATTTGAAAAGTTTCAATGGGAATGGGAAGAATTGGGACAAAAATTGGAAAATTTTTCAGGGACTTTGAAAAAATTTCAACTGGAATTTTAGCCATTTTTTGACGTGAAATTGTAAACATGTGGCCATGGATTTTGAAAATTCTAGAGAGAATTTTAAAAGCTTCAACAGAATTTCAACAATTTTGAGAGGGATTTGAAAAGTTTCAATGGGAATGGGAAGAATTGGGACAAAAATTGGAAAATTTTTAAGGGACTTTGAAAAAATTTCAACTGGAATTTTAGCCATTTTTTGACGTGAAATTGTAAACATGTGGACATGGATTTTGAAAATTCTAGAGAGAATTTTAAAAGCTTCAAGAGAATTTCAACAATTTTGAGAGGGATTTGAAAAGTTTCAATGGGAATGGGAAGAATTGGGACAAAAATTGGAAAATTTTTAAGGGACTTTGAAAAAATTTCAACTGGAATTTTAGCAATTTTTTGACGTGAAATTGTAAACATGTGGCCATGGATTTTGAAAATTCTAGAGAGAATTTTAAAAGCTTCAACAGAATTTCAACAATTTTGAGAGGGATTTGAAAAGTTTCAATGGGAATGGGAAGAATTGGGACAAAAATTGGAAAATTTTTAAGGGACTTTGAAAAAATTTCAACTGGAATTTTAGCCATTTTTTGACGTGAAATTATAAACATGTGGACATGGATTTTGAAAATTCTAGAGAGAATTTTAAAAGCTTCAACAGAATTTCAACAATTTTGAGAGGGATTTGAAAAGTTTCAATGGGAATGGGAAGAATTGGGACAAAAATTGGAAAATTTTTAAGGGACTTTGAAAAAATTTCAACTGGAATTTTAGCCATTTTTTGACGTGAAATTGTAAACATGTTGAAGTGGATTTTGAAAATTCTAGAGAGAATTTTAAAAGCTTCAACAGAATTTCAACAATTTTGAGAGGGATTTGAAAAGTTTCAATGGGAATGGGAAGAATTGGGACAAAAATCGGAAAATTTTTAAGGGACTTTGAAAAAATTTCAACTGGAATTTTAGCCATTTTTTGACGTGAAATTGTAAACATGTTGAAGTGGATTTTGAAAATTCTAGAGAGAATTTTAAAAGCTTCAACAGAATTTCAACAATTTTGAGAGAGATTTGAAAAGTTTCAATGGGAATGGGAAGAATTGGGACAAAAATTGGAAAATTTTTAAGGGACTTTGAAAAAATTTCAACTGGAATTTTAGCCATTTTTTGACGTGAAATTGTAAACATGTGGCCATGGATTTTGAAAATTCTAGAGAGAATTTTAAAAGCTTCAACAGAATTTCAACAGTTTTGAGAGGGATTTGAAAAGTTTCAATGGGAATGGGAAGAATTGGGACAAAAATTGGAAAATTTTTAAGGGACTTTGAAAAAATTTCAACTGGAATTTTAGCCATTTTTTGACGTGAAATTGTAAACATGTTGAAGTGGATTTTGAAAATTCTAGAGAGAATTTTAAAAGCTTCAACAGAATTTCAACAATTTTGAGAGAGATTTGAAAAGTTTCAATGGGAATGGGAAGAATTGGGACAAAAATTGGAAAATTTTTAAGGGACTTTGAAAAAATTTCAACTGGAATTTTAGCCATTTTTTGACGTGAAATTGTAAACATGTGGCCATGGATTTTGAAAATTCTAGAGAGAATTTTAAAAGCTTCAACAGAATTTCAACAATTTTGAGAGGGATTTGAAAAGTTTCAATGGGAATGGGAAGAATTGGGACAAAAATTGGAAAATTTTTAAGGGACTTTGAAAAAATTTCAACTGGAATTTTAGCAATTTTTTGACGTGAAATTGTAAACATGTGGCCATGGATTTTGAAAATTCTAGAGAGAATTTTAAAAGCTTCAAGAGAATTTCAACAATTTTGAGAGGGATTTGAAAAGTTTCAATGGGAATGGGAAGAATTGGGACAAAAATTGGAAATTTTTTAAGGGACTTTGAAAAAATTTCAACTGGAATTTTAGCCATTTTTTGACGTGAAATTGTAAACATGTTGAAGTGGATTTTGAAAATTCTAGAGAGAATTTTAAAAGCTTCAACAGAATTTCAACAATTTTGAGAGAGATTTGAAAAGTTTCAATGGGAATGGGAAGAATTGGGACAAAAATTGGAAAATTTTTAAGGGACTTTGAAAAAATTTCAACTGGAATTTTAGCCATTTTTTGACGTGAAATTGTAAACATGTGGACATGGATTTTGAAAATTCTAGAGAGAATTTTAAAAGCTTCAACAGAATTTCAACAATTTTGAGAGGGATTTGAAAAGTTTCAATGGGAATGGGAAGAATTGGGACAAAAATTGGAAAATTTTTAAAGGACTTTGAAAATATTTCAACTGGAATTTTAGCCATTTTTTGACGTGAAATTGTAAACATGTTGAAGTGGATTTTGAAAATTCTAGAGAGAATTTTAAAGGCTTCAAGAGAATTTCAACAATTTTGAGAGGGATTTGAAAAGTTTCAATGGGAATGGGAAGAATTGGGACAAAAATTGGAAAATTTTTAAGGGACTTTGAAAAAATTTCAACTGGAATTTTAGCCATTTTTTGACATGAAATTGTAAACATGTGGCCATGGATTTTGAAAATTCTAGAGAAAATTTTAAAAGCTTCAACAGAATTTCAACAATTTTGAGAGGGATTTGAAAAGTTTCAATGGGAATGGGAAGAATTGGGACAAAAATTGGAAAATTTTTAAGGGACTTTGAAAAAATTTCAACTGGAATTTTAGCCATTTTTTGACGTGAAATTGTAAACATGTGGCCATGGATTTTGAAAATTCTAGAGAGAATTTTAAAAGCTTCAACAGAATTTCAACACTTTTGAGAGGGATTTGAAAAGTTTCAATGGGAATGGGAAGAATTGGGACAAAAATTGGAAAATTTTTAAGGGACTTTGAAAAAATTTCAACTGGAATTTTAGCCATTTTTTATGTGAAATTGTAAACATGTGGACATGGATTTTGAAAATTCTAGAGAGAATTTTAAAAGCTTCAACAGAATTTCAACAATTTTGAGAGGGATTTGAAAAGTTTCAATGGGAATGGGAAGAATTGGGACAAAAATTGGAAAATTTTTAAGGGACTTTGAAAAAATTTCAACTGGAATTTTAGCAATTTTTTTACGTGAAATTGTAAACATGTGGCCATGGATTTTGAAAATTCTAGAGAGAATTTTAAAAGCTTCAACAGAATTTCAACAATTTTGAGAGGGATTTGAAAAGTTTCAATGGGAATGGGAAGAATTGGGACAAAAATTGGAAAATTTTTCAGGGACTTTGAAAAAATTTCAACTGGAATTTTAGCCATTTTTTGACGTGAAATTGTAAACATGTTGAAGTGGATTTTGAAAATTCTAGAGAGAATTTTAAAAGCTTCAAGAGAATTTCAACAATTTTGAGAGGGATTTGAAAAGTTTCAATGGGAATGGGAAGAATTGGGACAAAAATTGGAAAATTTTTAAGGGACTTTGAAAAAATTTCAACTGGAATTTTAGCCATTTTTTGACGTGAAATTGTAAACATGTGGCCATGGATTTTGAAAATTCTAGAGAGAATTTTAAAAGCTTCAACAGAATTTCAACAATTTTGAGAGGGATTTGAAAAGTTTCAATGGGAATGGGAAGAATTGGGACAAAAATTGGAAAATTTTTAAGGGACTTTGAAAAAATTTCAACTGGAATTTTAGCAATTTTTTGACGTGAAATTGTAAACATGTGGACATGGATTTTGAAAATTCTAGAGAGAATTTTAAAAGCTTCAAGAGAATTTCAACATTTTTGAGAGGGATTTGAAAAGTTTCAATGGGAATGGGAAGAATTGGGACAAAAATGGGAAAATTTTTAAGGGACTTTGAAAAAATTTCAACTGGAATTTTAGCAATTTTTTGACGTGAAATTGTAAACATGTGGCCATGGATTTTGAAAATTCTAGAGAGAATTTTAAAAGCTTCAACAGAATTTCAACAATTTTGAGAGGGATTTGAAAAGTTTCAATGGGAATGGGAAGAATTGGGACAAAAATTGGAAAATTTTTCAGGGACTTTGAAAAAATTTCAACTGGAATTTTAGCCATTTTTTGACGTGAAATTGTAAACATGTGGCCATGGATTTTGAAAATTCTAGAGAGAATTTTAAAAGCTTCAAGAGAATTTCAACAATTTTGAGAGGGATTTGAAAAGTTTCAATGGGAATGGGAAGAATTGGGACAAAAATTGGAAAATTTTTAAGGGACTTTGAAAAAATGTCAACTGGAATTTTAGCCATTTTTTGACGTGAAATTGTAAACATGTGGACATGGATTTTGAAAATTCTAGAGAGAATTTTAAAAGCTTCAAGAGAATTTCAACAATTTTGAGAGGGATTTGAAAAGTTTCAATGGGAATGGGAAGAATTGGGACAAAAATTGGAAAATTTTTAAGGGACTTTGAAAAAATTTCAACTGGAATTTTAGCCATTTTTTGACATGAAATTGTAAACATGTGGCCATGGATTTTGAAAATTCTAGAGAAAATTTTAAAAGCTTCAACAGAATTTCAACAATTTTGAGAGGGATTTGAAAAGTTTCAATGGGAATGGGAAGAATTGGGACAAAAATTGGAAAATTTTTAAGGGACTTTGAAAAAATTTCAACTGGAATTTTAGCCATTTTTTGACGTGAAATTGTAAACATGTGGCCATGGATTTTGAAAATTCTAGAGAGAATTTTAAAAGCTTCAACAGAATTTCAACAGTTTTGAGAGGGATTTGAAAAGTTTCAATGGGAATGGGAAGAATTGGGACAAAAATTGGAAAATTTTTAAGGGACTTTGAAAAAATTTCAACTGGAATTTTAGCCATTTTTTATGTGAAATTGTAAACATGTGGACATGGATTTTGAAAATTCTAGAGAGAATTTTAAAAGCTTCAACAGAATTTCAACAATTTTGAGAGGGATTTGAAAAGTTTCAATGGGAATGGGAAGAATTGGGACAAAAATTGGAAAATTTTTAAGGGACTTTGAAAAAATTTCAACTGGAATTTTAGCAATTTTTTGACGTGAAATTGTAAACATGTGGCCATGGATTTTGAAAATTCTAGAGAGAATTTTAAAAGCTTCAAGAGAATTTCAACAATTCTGAGAGGGATTTGAAAAGTTTCAATGGGAATGGGAAGAATTGGGACAAAAATTGGAAAATTTTTAAGGGACTTTGAAAAAATTTCAACTGGAATTTTAGCAGTTTTTTGATGTGAAATTGTAAACATGTGGACATGGATTTTGAAAATTCTAGAGAGAATTTTAAAAGCTTCAACAGAATTTCAACAATTTTGAGAGGGATTTGAAAAGTTTCAATGGGAATGGGAAGAATTGGGACAAAAATTGGAAAATTTTTAAGGGACTTTGAAAAAATTTCAACTGGAATTTTAGCCATTTTTTGACGTGAAATTGTAAACATGTGGACATGGATTTTGAAAATTCTAGAGAGAATTTTAAAAGCTTCAACAGAATTTCAACAATTTTGAAAGGGATTTGAAAAGTTTCAATGGGAATGGGAAGAATTGGGACAAAAATTGGAAAATTTTTAAGGGACTTTGAAAAAATTTCAACTGGAATTTTAGCCATTTTTTGACGTGAAATTGTAAACATGTTGAAGTGGATTTTGAAAATTCTAGAGAGAATTTTAAAAGCTTCAACAGAATTTCAACAATTTTGAGAGGGATTTGAAAAGTTTCAATGGGAATGGGAAGAATTGGGACAAAAATTGGAAAATTTTTCAGGGACTTTGAAAAAATTTCAACTGGAATTTTAGCCATTTTTTACGTGAAATTGTAAACATGTGGCCATGGATTTTGAAAATTCTAGAGAGAATTTTAAAAGCTTCAACAGAATTTCAACAGTTTTGAGAGGGATTTGAAAAGTTTCAATGGGAATGGGAAGAATTGGGACAAAAATTGGAAAATTTTTAAGGGACTTTGAAAAAATTTCAACTGGAATTTTAGCCATTTTTTGACGTGAAATTGTAAACATGTGGCCATGGATTTTGAAAATTCTAGAGAGAATTTTAAAAGCTTCAACAGAATTTCAACAATTTTGAGAGGGATTTGAAAAGTTTCAATGGGAATGGGAAGAATTGGGACAAAAATTGGAAAATTTTTCAGGGACTTTGAAAAAATTTCAACTGGAATTTTAGCCATTTTTTGACGTGAAATTGTAAACATGTGGCCATGGATTTTGAAAATTCTAGAGAGAATTTTAAAAGCTTCAAGAGAATTTCAACAGTTTTGAGAGGGATTTGAAAAGTTTCAATGGGAATGGGAAGAATTGGGACAAAAATTGGAAAATTTTTAAGGGACTTTGAAAAAATGTCAACTGGAATTTTAGCCATTTTTTGACGTGAAATTGTAAACATGTGGCCATGGATTTTGAAAATTCTAGAGAGAATTTTAAAAGCTTCAAGAGAATTTCAACAGTTTTGAGAGGGATTTGAAAAGTTTCAATGGGAATGGGAAGAATTGGGACAAAAATTGGAAAATTTTTAAGGGACTTTGAAAAAATTTCAACTGGAATTTTAGCCATTTTTTACGTGAAATTGTAAACATGTGGCCATGGATTTTGAAAATTCTAGAGAGAATTTTAAAAGCTTCAACAGAATTTCAACAGTTTTGAGAGGGATTTGAAAAGTTTCAATGGGAATGGGAAGAATTGGGACAAAAATGGGAAAATTTTTAAGGGACTTTGAAAAAATTTCAACTGGAATTTTAGCCATTTTTTACGTGAAATTGTAAACATGTGGACATGGATTTTGAAAATTCTAGAGAGAATTTTAAAAGCTTCAACAGAATTTCAACAATTTTGAGAGGGATTTGAAAAGTTTCAATGGGAATGGGAAGAATTGGGGCAAAAATTGGAAAATTTTGAATGGACTTTGAAAAAATTTCAACTGGAATTTTAGCAGTTTTTGACGTGAAATTGTAAACATGTGGCCATGGATTTTGAAAATTCTAGAGAGAATTTTAAAAGCTTCAAGAGAATTTCAACAATTTTGAGAGGGATTTGAAAAGTTTCAATGGGAATGGGAAGAATTGGGACAAAAATTGGAAAATTTTTAAGGGACTTTGAAAAAATTTCAACTGGAATTTTAGCCATTTTTTGACGTGAAATTGTAAACATGTGGCCATGGATTTTGAAAATTCTAGAGAGAATTTTAAAAGCTTCAAGAGAATTTCAACAATTTTGAGAGGGATTTGAAAAGTTTCAATGGGAATGGGAAGAATTGGGACAAAAATTGGAAAATTTTGAAGGGACTTTGAAATATTTCAACTGGAATTTTAGCCATTTTTTGACGTGAAATTGTAAACATGTGGCCATGGATTTTGAAAATTCTAGAGAGAATTTTAAAAGCTTCAACAGAATTTCAACAATTTTGAGAGGGATTTGAAAAGTTTCAATGGGAATGGGAAGAATTGGGACAAAAATTGGAAAATTTTTAAGGGACTTTGAAAAAATTTCAACTGGAATTTTAGCCATTTTTTACGTGAAATTGTAAACATGTGGCCATGGATTTTGAAAATTCTAGAGAGAATTTTAAAAGCTTCAACAGAATTTCAACAGTTTTGAGAGGGATTTGAAAAGTTTCAATGGGAATGGGAAGAATTGGGACAAAAATTGGAAAATTTTTCAGGGACTTTGAAAAAATGTCAACTGGAATTTTAGCCATTTTTTGACGTGAAATTGTAAACATGTGGACATGGATTTTGAAAATTCTAGAGAGAATTTTAAAAGCTTCAACAGAATTTCAACAATTTTGAGAGGGATTTGAAAAGTTTCAATGGGAATGGGAAGAATTGGGGCAAAAATTGGAAAATTTTGAAGGGACTTTGAAAAAATTTCAACTGGAATTTTAGCAGTTTTTTGACGTGAAATTGTAAACATGTGGCCATGGATTTTGAAAATTCTAGAGAGAATTTTAAAAGCTTCAAGAGAATTTCAACAATTTTGAGAGGGATTTGAAAAGTTTCAATGGGAATGGGAAGAATTGGGACAAAAATTGGAAAATTTTTAAGGGACTTTGAAAAAATTTCAACTGGAATTTTAGCCATTTTTTGACGTGAAATTGTAAACATGTGGCCATGGATTTTGAAAATTCTAGAGAGAATTTTAAAAGCTTCAAGAGAATTTCAACAATTTTGAGAGGGATTTGAAAAGTTTCAATGGGAATGGGAAGAATTGGGACAAAAATTGGAAAATTTTTAAGGGACTTTGAAATATTTCAACTGGAATTTTAGCCATTTTTTGACGTGAAATTGTAAACATGTGGCCATGGATTTTGAAAATTCTAGAGAGAATTTTAAAAGCTTCAAGAGAATTTCAACAATTTTGAGAGGGATTTGAAAAGTTTCAATGGGAATGGGAAGAATTGGGACAAAAATTGGAAAATTTTTAAGGGACTTTGAAAAAATTTCAACTGGAATTTTAGCCATTTTTTGACATGAAATTGTAAACATGTGGCCATGGATTTTGAAAATTCTAGAGAAAATTTTAAAAGCTTCAACAGAATTTCAACAATTTTGAGAGGGATTTGAAAAGTTTCAATGGGAATGGGAAGAATTGGGACAAAAATTGGAAAATTTTTAAGGGACTTTGAAAAAATTTCAGCTGGAATTTTAGCCATTTTTTGACGTGAAATTGTAAACATGTGGCCATGGATTTTGAAAATTCTAGAGAGAATTTTAAAAGCTTCAACAGAATTTCAACAGTTTTGAGAGGGATTTGAAAAGTTTCAATGGGAATGGGAAGAATTGGGACAAAAATTGGAAAATTTTTAAGGGACTTTGAAAAAATTTCAACTGGAATTTTAGCCATTTTTTATGTGAAATTGTAAACATGTGGACATGGATTTTGAAAATTCTAGAGAGAATTTTAAAAGCTTCAACAGAATTTCAACAATTTTGAGAGGGATTTGAAAAGTTTCAATGGGAATGGGAAGAATTGGGACAAAAATTGGAAAATTTTTAAGGGACTTTGAAAAAATTTCAACTGGAATTTTAGCCATTTTTTGACGTGAAATTGTAAACATGTGGACATGGATTTTGAAAATTCTAGAGAGAATTTTAAAAGCTTCAAGAGAATTTCAACAATTTTGAGAGGGATTTGAAAAGTTTCAATGGGAATGGGAAGAATTGGGACAAAAATTGGAAAATTTTTAAGGGACTTTGAAAAAATTTCAACTGGAATTTTAGCCATTTTTTTACGTGAAATTGTAAACATGTGGCCATGGATTTTGAAAATTCTAGAGAGAATTTTAAAAGCTTCAAGAGAATTTCAACAATTTTGAGAGGGATTTGAAAAGTTACAATGGGAATGGGAAGAATTGGGACAAAAATTGGAAAATTTTTAAGGGACTTTGAAAAAATTTCAACTGGAATTTTAGCCATTTTTTGACGTGAAATTGTAAACATGTGGACATGGATTTTGAAAATTCTAGAGAGAATTTTAAAAGCTTCAACAGAATTTCAACAATTTTGAGAGGGATTTGAAAAGTTTCAATGGGAATGGGAAGAATTGGGACAAAAATTGGAAAATTTTTAAGGGACTTTGAAAAAATTTCAACTGGAATTTTAGCCATTTTTTGACGTGAAATTGTAAACATGTGGACATGGATTTTGAAAATTCTAGAGAGAATTTTAAAAGCTTCAACAGAATTTCAACAATTTTGAGAGGGATTTGAAAAGTTTCAATGGGAATGGGAAGAATTGGGACAAAAATTGGAAAATTTTTAAGGGACTTTGAAAAAATTTCAACTGGAATTTTAGCCATTTTTTGACATGAAATTGTAAACATGTGGCCATGGATTTTGAAAATTCTAGAGAGAATTTTAAAAGCTTCAAGAGAATTTCAACAATTTTGAGAGGGATTTGAAAAGTTTCAATGGGAATGGGAAGAATTGGGACAAAAATTGGAAAATTTTTAAGGGACTTTGAAAAAATTTCAACTGGAATTTTAGCCATTTTTTACGTGAAATTGTAAACATGTGGACATGGATTTTGAAAATTCTAGAGAGAATTTTAAAAGCTTCAACAGAATTTCAACAGTTTTGAGAGGGATTTGAAAAGTTTCAATGGGAATGGGAAGAATTGGGACAAAAATTGGAAAATTTTTAAGGGACTTTGAAAAAATTTCAACTGGAATTTTAGCCATTTTTTGACGTGAAATTGTAAACATGTGGCCATGGATTTTGAAAATTCTAGAGAGAATTTTAAAAGCTTCAACAGAATTTCAACAATTTTGAGAGGGATTTGAAAAGTTTCAATGGGAATGGGAAGAATTGGGACAAAAATTGGAAAATTTTTCAGGGACTTTGAAAAAATTTCAACTGGAATTTTAGCCATTTTTTGACGTGAAATTGTAAACATGTGGCCATGGATTTTGAAAATTCTAGAGAGAATTTTAAAAGCTTCAACAGAATTTCAACACTTTTGAGAGGGATTTGAAAAGTTTCAATGGGAATGGGAAGAATTGGGACAAAAATTGGAAAATTTTTAAGGGACTTTGAAAAAATTTCAACTGGAATTTTAGCCATTTTTTGACGTGAAATTGTAAACATGTGGACATGGATTTTGAAAATTCTAGAGAGAATTTTAAAAGCTTCAAGAGAATTTCAACAATTTTGAGAGGGATTTGAAAAGTTTCAATGGGAATGGGAAGAATTGGGACAAAAATTGGAAAATTTTTAAGGGACTTTGAAAAAATTTCAACTGGAATTTTAGCCATTTTTTGACGTGAAATTGTAAACATGTGGACATGGATTTTGAAAATTCTAGAGAGAATTTTAAAAGCTTCAACAGAATTTCAACAATTTTGAGAGGGATTTGAAAAGTTTCAATGGGAATGGGAAGAATTGGGACAAAAATTGGAAAATTTTTAAGGGACTTTGAAAAAATTTCAACTGGAATTTTAGCCATTTTTTGACGTGAAATTGTAAACATGTGGACATGGATTTTGAAAATTCTAGAGAGAATTTTAAAAGCTTCAAGAGAATTTCAACAATTTTGAGAGGGATTTGAAAAGTTTCAATGGGAATGGGAAGAATTGGGACAAAAATTGGAAAATTTTTAAGGGACTTTGAAAAAATTTCAACTGGAATTTTAGCCATTTTTTTACGTGAAATTGTAAACATGTGGCCATGGATTTTGAAAATTCTAGAGAGAATTTTAAAAGCTTCAAGAGAATTTCAACAATTTTGAGAGGGATTTGAAAAGTTACAATGGGAATGGGAAGAATTGGGACAAAAATTGGAAAATTTTTAAGGGACTTTGAAAAAATTTCAACTGGAATTTTAGCCATTTTTTGACGTGAAATTGTAAACATGTGGACATGGATTTTGAAAATTCTAGAGAGAATTTTAAAAGCTTCAACAGAATTTCAACAATTTTGAGAGGGATTTGAAAAGTTTCAATGGGAATGGGAAGAATTGGGACAAAAATTGGAAAATTTTTAAGGGACTTTGAAAAAATTTCAACTGGAATTTTAGCCATTTTTTGACGTGAAATTGTAAACATGTGGACATGGATTTTGAAAATTCTAGAGAGAATTTTAAAAGCTTCAACAGAATTTCAACAATTTTGAGAGGGATTTGAAAAGTTTCAATGGGAATGGGAAGAATTGGGACAAAAATTGGAAAATTTTTAAGGGACTTTGAAAAAATTTCAACTGGAATTTTAGCCATTTTTTGACATGAAATTGTAAACATGTGGCCATGGATTTTGAAAATTCTAGAGAGAATTTTAAAAGCTTCAAGAGAATTTCAACAATTTTGAGAGGGATTTGAAAAGTTTCAATGGGAATGGGAAGAATTGGGACAAAAATTGGAAAATTTTTAAGGGACTTTGAAAAAATTTCAACTGGAATTTTAGCCATTTTTTACGTGAAATTGTAAACATGTGGACATGGATTTTGAAAATTCTAGAGAGAATTTTAAAAGCTTCAACAGAATTTCAACAGTTTTGAGAGGGATTTGAAAAGTTTCAATGGGAATGGGAAGAATTGGGACAAAAATTGGAAAATTTTTAAGGGACTTTGAAAAAATTTCAACTGGAATTTTAGCCATTTTTTGACGTGAAATTGTAAACATGTGGCCATGGATTTTGAAAATTCTAGAGAGAATTTTAAAAGCTTCAACAGAATTTCAACAATTTTGAGAGGGATTTGAAAAGTTTCAATGGGAATGGGAAGAATTGGGACAAAAATTGGAAAATTTTTCAGGGACTTTGAAAAAATTTCAACTGGAATTTTAGCCATTTTTTGACGTGAAATTGTAAACATGTGGCCATGGATTTTGAAAATTCTAGAGAGAATTTTAAAAGCTTCAACAGAATTTCAACACTTTTGAGAGGGATTTGAAAAGTTTCAATGGGAATGGGAAGAATTGGGACAAAAATTGGAAAATTTTTAAGGGACTTTGAAAAAATTTCAACTGGAATTTTAGCCATTTTTTGACGTGAAATTGTAAACATGTGGACATGGATTTTGAAAATTCTAGAGAGAATTTTAAAAGCTTCAAGAGAATTTCAACAATTTTGAGAGGGATTTGAAAAGTTTCAATGGGAATGGGAAGAATTGGGACAAAAATTGGAAAATTTTTAAGGGACTTTGAAAAAATTTCAACTGGAATTTTAGCAACTTTTTTACGTGAAATTGTAAACATGTGGCCATGGATTTTGAAAATTCTAGAGAGAATTTTAAAAGCTTCAACAGAATTTCAACAATTTTGAGAGGGATTTGAAAAGTTTCAATGGGAATGGGAAGAATTGGGACAAAAATTGGAAAATTTTTAAGGGACTTTGAAAAAATTTCAACTGGAATTTTAGCAATTTTTTGACGTGAAATTGTAAACATGTGGACATGGATTTTGAAAATTCTAGAGAGAATTTTAAAAGCTTCAACAGAATTTCAACAATTTTGGGAGGGATTTGAAAAGTTTCAATGGGAATGGGAAGAATTGGGACAAAAATTGGAAAATTTTTCAGGGACTTTGAAAAATTTCAACTGGAATTTTAGCCATTTTTTGACGTGAAATTGTAAACATGTTGAAGTGGATTTTGAAAATTCTAGAGAGAATTTTAAAAGCTTCAAGAGAATTTCAACAATTTTGAAAGGGATTTGAAAAGTTTCAATGGGAATGGGAAGAATTGGGACAAAAATTGGAAAATTTTGAAGGGACTTTGAAAAAATTTCAACTGGAATTTTAGCCATTTTTTGACGTGAAATTGTAAACATGTGGCCATGGATTTTGAAAATTCTAGAGAGAATTTTAAAAGCTTCAAGAGAATTTCAACAATTTTGAGAGGGATTTGAAAAGTTTCAATGGGAATGGGAAGAATTGGGACAAAAATTGGAAAATTTTTAAGGGACTTTGAAAAAATTTCAACTGGAATTTTAGCCATTTTTTGACGTGAAATTGTAAACATGTGGCCATGGATTTTGAAAATTCTAGAGAGAATTTTAAAAGCTTCAACAGAATTTCAACAATTTTGAGAGGGATTTGAAAAGTTTCAATGGGAATGGGAAGAATTGGGACAAAAATTGGAAAATTTTTAAGGGACTTTGAAAAAATTTCAACTGGAATTTTAGCCATTTTTTGACGTGAAATTGTAAACATGTTGAAGTGGATTTTGAAAATTCTAGAGAGAATTTTAAAAGCTTCAACAGAATTTCAACAATTTTGAGAGAGATTTGAAAAGTTTCAATGGGAATGGGAAGAATTGGGACAAAAATTGGAAAATTTTTAAGGGACTTTGAAAAAATTTCAACTGGAATTTTAGCCATTTTTTGACGTGAAATTGTAAACATGTGGACATGGATTTTGAAAATTCTAGAGAGAATTTTAAAAGCTTCAACAGAATTTCAACAATTTTGAGAGGGATTTGAAAAGTTTCAATGGGAATGGGAAGAATTGGGACAAAAATTGGAAAATTTTTCAGGGACTTTGAAAAAATTTCAACTGGAATTTTAGCCATTTTTTGACGTGAAATTGTAAACATGTGGCCATGGATTTTGAAAATTCTAGAGAGAATTTTAAAAGCTTCAAGAGAATTTCAACAATTTTGAGAGGGATTTGAAAAGTTTCAATGGGAATGGGAAGAATTGGGACAAAAATTGGAAAATTTTTAAGGGACTTTGAAAAAATTTCAACTGGAATTTTAGCCATTTTTTGACGTGAAATTGTAAACATGTGGCCATGGATTTTGAAAATTCTAGAGAGAATTTTAAAAGCTTCAACAGAATTTCAACACTTTTGAGAGGGATTTGAAAAGTTTCAATGGGAATGGGAAGAATTGGGACAAAAATTGGAAAATTTTTAAGGGACTTTGAAAAAATTTCAACTGGAATTTTAGCCATTTTTTATGTGAAATTGTAAACATGTGGACATGGATTTTGAAAATTCTAGAGAGAATTTTAAAAGCTTCAACAGAATTTCAACAATTTTGAGAGGGATTTGAAAAGTTTCAATGGGAATGGGAAGAATTGGGACAAAAATTGGAAAATTTTTAAGGGACTTTGAAAAAATTTCAACTGGAATTTTAGCAACTTTTTTACGTGAAATTGTAAACATGTGGCCATGGATTTTGAAAATTCTAGAGAGAATTTTAAAAGCTTCAACAGAATTTCAACAATTTTGAGAGGGATTTGAAAAGTTTCAATGGGAATGGGAAGAATTGGGACAAAAATTGGAAAATTTTTAAGGGACTTTGAAAAAATTTCAACTGGAATTTTAGCAATTTTTTGACGTGAAATTGTAAACATGTGGACATGGATTTTGAAAATTCTAGAGAGAATTTTAAAAGCTTCAACAGAATTTCAACAATTTTGAGAGGGATTTGAAAAGTTTCAATGGGAATGGGAAGAATTGGGACAAAAATTGGAAAATTTTTAAGGGACTTTGAAAAAATTTCAACTGGAATTTTAGCCATTTTTTGACGTGAAATTGTAAACATGTGGCCATGGATTTTGAAAATTCTAGAGAGAATTTTAAAAGCTTCAAGAGAATTTCAACAATTTTGAGAGGGATTTGAAAAGTTTCAATGGGAATGGGAAGAATTGGGACAAAAATTGGAAAATTTTTAAGGGACTTTGAAAAAATTTCAACTGGAATTTTAGCCATTTTTTGACGTGAAATTGTAAACATGTGGCCATGGATTTTGAAAATTCTAGAGAGAATTTTAAAAGCTTCAACAGAATTTCAACAATTTTGAGAGGGATTTGAAAAGTTTCAATGGGAATGGGAAGAATTGGGACAAAAATTGGAAAATTTTTAAGGGACTTTGAAAAAATTTCAACTGGAATTTTAGCCATTTTTTGACGTGAAATTGTAAACATGTTGAAGTGGATTTTGAAAATTCTAGAGAGAATTTTAAAAGCTTCAACAGAATTTCAACAATTTTGAGAGAGATTTGAAAAGTTTCAATGGGAATGGGAAGAATTGGGACAAAAATTGGAAAATTTTTAAGGGACTTTGAAAAAATTTCAACTGGAATTTTAGCCATTTTTTGACGTGAAATTGTAAACATGTGGACATGGATTTTGAAAATTCTAGAGAGAATTTTAAAAGCTTCAAGAGAATTTCAACATTTTTGAGAGGGATTTGAAAAGTTTCAATGGGAATGGGAAGAATTGGGACAAAAATGGGAAAATTTTTAAGGGACTTTGAAAAAATTTCAACTGGAATTTTAGCAATTTTTTGACGTGAAATTGTAAACATGTGGCCATGGATTTTGAAAATTCTAGAGAGAATTTTAAAAGCTTCAACAGAATTTCAACAATTTTGAGAGGGATTTGAAAAGTTTCAATGGGAATGGGAAGAATTGGGACAAAAATTGGAAAATTTTGAAGGGACTTTGAAAAAATTTCAACTGGAATTTTAGCCATTTTTTGACGTGAAATTGTAAACATGTGGCCATGGATTTTGAAAATTCTAGAGAGAATTTTAAAAGCTTCAAGAGAATTTCAACAATTTTGAGAGGGATTTGAAAAGTTTCAATGGGAATGGGAAGAATTGGGACAAAAATTGGAAAATTTTGAAGGGACTTTGAAAAAATTTCAACTGGAATTTTAGCCATTTTTTGACGTGAAATTGTAAACATGTGGCCATGGATTTTGAAAATTCTAGAGAGAATTTTAAAAGCTTCAAGAGAATTTCAACAATTTTGAGAGGGATTTGAAAAGTTTCAATGGGAATGGGAAGAATTGGGACAAAAATTGGAAAATTTTTAAGGGACTTTGAAAAAATTTCAACTGGAATTTTAGCCATTTTTTGACGTGAAATTGTAAACATGTGGCCATGGATTTTGAAAATTCTAGAGAGAATTTTAAAAGCTTCAACAGAATTTCAACAGTTTTGAGAGGGATTTGAAAAGTTTCAATGGGAATGGGAAGAATTGGGACAAAAATTGGAAAATTTTTAAGGGACTTTGAAAAAATTTCAACTGGAATTTTAGCCATTTTTTTACGTGAAATTGTAAACATGTGAACATGGATTTTGAAAATTCTAGAGAGAATTTTAAAAGCTTCAACAGAATTTCAACAATTTTGAGAGGGATTTGAAAAGTTTCAATGGGAATGGGAAGAATTGGGACAAAAATTGGAAAATTTTTAAGGGACTTTGAAAAAATTTCAACTGGAATTTTAGCCATTTTTTGACGTGAAATTGTAAACATGTTGAAGTGGATTTTGAAAATTCTAGAGAGAATTTTAAAAGCTTCAAGAGAATTTCAACAATTTTGAGAGGGATTTGAAAAGTTTCAATGGGAATGGGAAGAATTGGGACAAAAATTGGAAAATTTTTAAGGGACTTTGAAAAAATTTCAACTGGAATTTTAGCCATTTTTTTATGTGAAATTGTAAACATGTGGCCATGGATTTTGAAAATTCTAGAGAGAATTTTAAAAGCTTCAAGAGAATTTCAACAATTTTGAGAGGGATTTGAAAAGTTACAATGGGAATGGGAAGAATTGGGACAAAAATTGGAAAATTTTGAAGGGACTTTGAAAAAATTTCAACTGGAATTTTAGCCATTTTTTGACGTGAAATTGTAAACATGTGGCCATGGATTTTGAAAATTCTAGAGAGAATTTTAAAAGCTTCAAGAGAATTTCAACAATTTTGAGAGGGATTTGAAAAGTTTCAATGGGAATGGGAAGAATTGGGACAAAAATTGGAAAATTTTTAAGGGACTTTGAAAAAATTTCAACTGGAATTTTAGCAATTTTTTGACGTGAAATTGTAAACATGTGGACATGGATTTTGAAAATTCTAGAGAGAATTTTAAAAGCTTCAACAGAATTTCAACAATTTTGAAAGGGATTTGAAAAGTTTCAATGGGAATGGGAAGAATTGGGACAAAAATTGGAAAATTTTTAAGGGACTTTGAAAAAATTTCAACTGGAATTTTAGCCATTTTTTTATGTGAAATTGTAAACATGTGGACATGGATTTTGAAAATTCTAGAGAGAATTTTAAAAGCTTCAACAGAATTTCAACAATTTTGAGAGGGATTTGAAAAGTTTCAATGGGAATGGGAAGAATTGGGACAAAAATTGGAAAATTTTGAAGGGACTTTGAAAAAATTTCAACTGGAATTTTAGCCATTTTTTGACATGAAATTGTAAACATGTGGCCATGGATTTTGAAAATTCTAGAGAGAATTTTAAAAGCTTCAACAGAATTTCAACAATTTTGAGAGGGATTTGAAAAGTTTCAATGGGAATGGGAAGAATTGGGACAAAAATTGGAAAATTTTTAAGGGACTTTGAAAAAATTTCAACTGGAATTTTAGCCATTTTTTACGTGAAATTGTAAACATGTGGACATGGATTTTGAAAATTCTAGAGAGAATTTTAAAAGCTTCAACAGAATTTCAACAGTTTTGAGAGGGATTTGAAAAGTTTCAATGGGAATGGGAAGAATTGGGACAAAAATTGGAAAATTTTTAAGGGACTTTGAAAAAATTTCAACTGGAATTTTAGCCATTTTTTGACGTGAAATTGTAAACATGTGGCCATGGATTTTGAAAATTCTAGAGAGAATTTTAAAAGCTTCAAGAGAATTTCAACAATTTTGAGAGGGATTTGAAAAGTTTCAATGGGAATGGGAAGAATTGGGACAAAAATTGGAAAATTTTTCAGGGACTTTGAAAAAATTTCAACTGGAATTTTAGCCATTTTTTGACGTGAAATTGTAAACATGTGGACATGGATTTTGAAAATTCTAGAGAGAATTTTAAAAGCTTCAAGAGAATTTCAACATTTTTGAGAGGGATTTGAAAAGTTTCAATGGGAATGGGAAGAATTGGGACAAAAATGGGAAAATTTTTAAGGGACTTTGAAAAAATTTCAACTGGAATTTTAGCAATTTTTTGACGTGAAATTGTAAACATGTGGCCATGGATTTTGAAAATTCTAGAGAGAATTTTAAAAGCTTCAACAGAATTTCAACAATTTTGAGAGGGATTTGAAAAGTTTCAATGGGAATGGGAAGAATTGGGACAAAAATTGGAAAATTTTTAAGGGACTTTGAAAAAATTTCAACTGGAATTTTAGCCATTTTTTGACGTGAAATTGTAAACATGTGGACATGGATTTTGAAAATTCTAGAGAGAATTTTAAAAGCTTCAACAGAATTTCAACAATTTTGAGAGGGATTTGAAAAGTTTCAATGGGAATGGGAAGAATTGGGACAAAAATTGGAAAATTTTTCAGGGACTTTGAAAAAATTTCAACTGGAATTTTAGCCATTTTTTGACGTGAAATTGTAAACATGTTGAAGTGGATTTTGAAAATTCTAGAGAGAATTTTAAAAGCTTCAAGAGAATTTCAACAATTTTGAGAGGGATTTGAAAAGTTTCAATGGGAATGGGAAGAATTGGGACAAAAATTGGAAAATTTTTAAGGGACTTTGAAAAAATTTCAACTGGAATTTTAGCCATTTTTTGACGTGAAATTGTAAACATGTGGACATGGATTTTGAAAATTCTAGAGAGAATTTTAAAAGCTTCAACAGAATTTCAACAATTTTGAAAGGGATTTGAAAAGTTTCAATGGGAATGGGAAGAATTGGGACAAAAATTGGAAAATTTTTAAGGGACTTTGAAAAAATTTCAACTGGAATTTTAGCCATTTTTTTATGTGAAATTGTAAACATGTGGACATGGATTTTGAAAATTCTAGAGAGAATTTTAAAAGCTTCAACAGAATTTCAACAATTTTGAGAGGGATTTGAAAAGTTTCAATGGGAATGGGAAGAATTGGGACAAAAATTGGAAAATTTTTAAGGGACTTTGAAAAAATTTCAACTGGAATTTTAGCCATTTTTTGACATGAAATTGTAAACATGTGGCCATGGATTTTGAAAATTCTAGAGAGAATTTTAAAAGCTTCAACAGAATTTCAACAATTTTGAGAGGGATTTGAAAAGTTTCAATGGGAATGGGAAGAATTGTGACAAAAATTGGAAAATTTTTAAGGGACTTTGAAAAAATTTCAACTGGAATTTTAGCCATTTTTTACGTGAAATTGTAAACATGTGGACATGGATTTTGAAAATTCTAGAGAGAATTTTAAAAGCTTCAACAGAATTTCAACAGTTTTGAGAGGGATTTGAAAAGTTTCAATGGGAATGGGAAGAATTGGGACAAAAATTGGAAAATTTTTAAGGGACTTTGAAAAAATTTCAACTGGAATTTTAGCCATTTTTTGACGTGAAATTGTAAACATGTGGCCATGGATTTTGAAAATTCTAGAGAGAATTTTAAAAGCTTCAAGAGAATTTCAACAATTTTGAGAGGGATTTGAAAAGTTTCAATGGGAATGGGAAGAATTGGGACAAAAATTGGAAAATTTTTCAGGGACTTTGAAAAAATTTCAACTGGAATTTTAGCCATTTTTTGACGTGAAATTGTAAACATGTGGCCATGGATTTTGAAAATTCTAGAGAGAATTTTAAAAGCTTCAAGAGAATTTCAACAATTTTGAGAGGGATTTGAAAAGTTTCAATGGGAATGGGAAGAATTGGGACAAAAATTGGAAAATTTTTAAGGGACTTTGAAAAAATTTCAACTGGAATTTTAGCCATTTTTTGACGTGAAATTGTAAACATGTGGACATGGATTTTGAAAATTCTAGAGAGAATTTTAAAAGCTTCAACAGAATTTCAACATTTTTGAGAGGGATTTGAAAAGTTTCAATGGGAATGGGAAGAATTGGGACAAAAATGGGAAAATTTTTAAGGGACTTTGAAAAAATTTCAACTGGAATTTTAGCAATTTTTTGACGTGAAATTGTAAACATGTGGCCATGGATTTTGAAAATTCTAGAGAGAATTTTAAAAGCTTCAAGAGAATTTCAACAATTTTGAGAGGGATTTGAAAAGTTTCAATGGGAATGGGAAGAATTGGGACAAAAATTGGAAAATTTTTAAGGGACTTTGAAAAAATTTCAACTGGAATTTTAGCAATTTTTTGACGTGAAATTGTAAACATGTGGACATGGATTTTGAAAATTCTAGAGAGAATTTTAAAAGCTTCAACAGAATTTCAACAATTTTGAGAGGGATTTGAAAAGTTTCAATGGGAATGGGAAGAATTGGGACAAAAATTGGAAAATTTTTCAGGGACTTTGAAAAAATTTCAACTGGAATTTTAGCCATTTTTTGACGTGAAATTGTAAACATGTGGCCATGGATTTTGAAAATTCTAGAGAGAATTTTAAAAGCTTCAACAGAATTTCAACAATTTTGAGAGGGATTTGAAAAGTTTCAATGGGAATGGGAAGAATTGGGACAAAAATTGGAAAATTTTTAAGGGACTTTGAAAAAATTTCAACTGGAATTTTAGCAATTTTTTGACGTGAAATTGTAAACATGTGGACATGGATTTTGAAAATTCTAGAGAGAATTTTAAAAGCTTCAACAGAATTTCAACAATTTTGAGAGGGATTTAAAAAGTTTCAATGGGAATGGGAAGAATTGGGACAAAAATTGGAAAATTTTTCAGGGACTTTGAAAAAATTTCAACTGGAATTTTAGCCATTTTTTGACGTGAAATTGTAAACATGTTGAAGTGGATTTTGAAAATTCTAGAGAGAATTTTAAAAGCTTCAAGAGAATTTCAACAATTTTGAGAGGGATTTGAAAAGTTTCAATGGGAATGGGAAGAATTGGGACAAAAATTGGAAAATTTTTAAGGGACTTTGAAAAAATTTCAACTGGAATTTTAGCCATTTTTTGACGTGAAATTGTAAACATGTGGCCATGGATTTTGAAAATTCTAGAGAGAATTTTAAAAGCTTCAAGAGAATTTCAACAATTTTGAGAGGGATTTGAAAAGTTACAATGGGAATGGGAAGAATTGGGACAAAAATTGGAAAATTTTTCAGGGACTTTGAAAAAATTTCAACTGGAATTTTAGCAATTTTTTGACGTGAAATTGTAAACATGTGGACATGGATTTTGAAAATTCTAGAGAGAATTTTAAAAGCTTCAACAGAATTTCAACAGTTTTGAGAGGGATTTGAAAAGTTTCAATGGGAATGGGAAGAATTGGGACAAAAATTGGAAAATTTTTAAGGGACTTTGAAAAAATTTCAACTGGAATTTTAGCCATTTTTTGACGTGAAATTGTAAACATGTTGAAGTGGATTTTGAAAATTCTAGAGAGAATTTTAAAAGGTTCAAGAGAATTTCAACAATTTTGAGAGGGATTTGAAAAGTTTCAATGGGAATGGGAAGAATTGGGACAAAAATTGGAAAATTTTTAAGGGACTTTGAAAAAATTTCAACTGGAATTTTAGCCATTTTTTGACGTGAAATTGTAAACATGTGGCCATGGATTTTGAAAATTCTAGAGAGAATTTTAAAAGCTTCAAGAGAATTTCAACAATTTTGAGAGGGATTTGAAAAGTTACAATGGGAATGGGAAGAATTGGGACAAAAATTGGAAAATTTTTAAGGGACTTTGAAAAAATTTCAACTGGAATTTTAGCCATTTTTTGACGTGAAATTGTAAACATGTGGACATGGATTTTGAAAATTCTAGAGAGAATTTTAAAAGCTTCAACAGAATTTCAACAGTTTTGAGAGGGATTTGAAAAGTTTCAATGGGAATGGGAAGAATTGGGACAAAAATTGGAAAATTTTTAAGGGACTTTGAAACAATTTCAACTGGAATTTTAGCAATTTTTTTATGTGAAATTGTAAACATGTGGACATGGATTTTGAAAATTCTAGAGAGAATTTTAAAAGCTTCAACAGAATTTCAACAATTTTGAAAGGGATTTGAAAAGTTTCAATGGGAATGGGAAGAATTGGGACAAAAATGGGAACATTTTTAAGGGACTTTGAAAAAATTTCAACTGGAATTTTAGCAATTTTTTGACGTGAAATTGTAAACATGTGGCCATGGATTTTGAAAATTCTAGAGAGAATTTTAAAAGCTTCAAGAGAATTTCAACAATTTTGAGAGGGATTTGAAAAGTTTCAATGGGAATGGGAAGAATTGGGACAAAAATTGGAAAATTTTGAAGGGACTTTGAAAAAATTTCAACTGGAATTTTAGCCATTTTTTACGTGAAATTGTAAACATGTGGCCATGGATTTTGAAAATTCTAGAGAGAATTTTAAAAGCTTCAACAGAATTTCAACAGTTTTGAGAGGGATTTGAAAAGTTTCAATGGGAATGGGAAGAATTGGGACAAAAATTGGAAAATTTTTAAGGGACTTTGAAAAAATTTCAACTGGAATTTTAGCAGTTTTTTGACGTGAAATTGTAAACATGTGGCCATGGATTTTGAAAATTCTAGAGAGAATTTTAAAAGCTTCAACAGAATTTCAACAATTTTGAGAGGGATTTGAAAAGTTTCAATGGGAATGGGAAGAATTGGGACAAAAATCGGAAAATTTTGAAGGGACTTTGAAAAAATTTCAACTGGAATTTTAGCCATTTTTTGACGTGAAATTGTAAACATGTTGAAGTGGATTTTGAAAATTCTAGAGAGAATTTTAAAAGCTTCAACAGAATTTCAACAATTTTGAGAGAGATTTGAAAAGTTTCAATGGGAATGGGAAGAATTGTGACAAAAATTGGAAAATTTTTAAGGGACTTTGAAAAAATTTCAACTGGAATTTTAGCCATTTTTTGACGTGAAATTGTAAACATGTGGCCATGGATTTTGAAAATTCTAGAGAGAATTTTAAAAGCTTCAAGAGAATTTCAACAATTTTGAGAGGGATTTGAAAAGTTACAATGGGAATGGGAAGAATTGGGACAAAAATTGGAAAATTTTTAAGGGACTTTGAAAAAATTTCAACTGGAATTTTAGCCATTTTTTGACGTGAAATTGTAAACATGTGGACATGGATTTTGAAAATTCTAGAGAGAATTTTAAAAGCTTCAACAGAATTTCAACAGTTTTGAGAGGGATTTGAAAAGTTTCAATGGGAATGGGAAGAATTGGGACAAAAATTGGAAAATTTTTAAGGGACTTTGAAAAAATTTCAACTGGAATTTTAGCAATTTTTTTATGTGAAATTGTAAACATGTGGACATGGATTTTGAAAATTCTAGAGAGAATTTTAAAAGCTTCAACAGAATTTCAACAATTTTGAAAGGGATTTGAAAAGTTTCAATGGGAATGGGAAGAATTGGGACAAAAATGGGAACATTTTTAAGGGACTTTGAAAAAATTTCAACTGGAATTTTAGCAATTTTTTGACGTGAAATTGTAAACATGTGGCCATGGATTTTGAAAATTCTAGAGAGAATTTTAAAAGCTTCAAGAGAATTTCAACAATTTTGAGAGGGATTTGAAAAGTTTCAATGGGAATGGGAAGAATTGGGACAAAAATTGGAAAATTTTGAAGGGACTTTGAAAAAATTTCAACTGGAATTTTAGCCATTTTTTACGTGAAATTGTAAACATGTGGCCATGGATTTTGAAAATTCTAGAGAGAATTTTAAAAGCTTCAACAGAATTTCAACAGTTTTGAGAGGGATTTGAAAAGTTTCAATGGGAATGGGAAGAATTGGGACAAAAATTGGAAAATTTTTAAGGGACTTTGAAAAAATTTCAACTGGAATTTTAGCAGTTTTTTGACGTGAAATTGTAAACATGTGGCCATGGATTTTGAAAATTCTAGAGAGAATTTTAAAAGCTTCAACAGAATTTCAACAATTTTGAGAGGGATTTGAAAAGTTTCAATGGGAATGGGAAGAATTGGGAAAAAAATCGGAAAATTTTGAAGGGACTTTGAAAAAATTTCAACTGGAATTTTAGCCATTTTTTGACGTGAAATTGTAAACATGTTGAAGTGGATTTTGAAAATTCTAGAGAGAATTTTAAAAGCTTCAACAGAATTTCAACAATTTTGAGAGAGATTTGAAAAGTTTCAATGGGAATGGGAAGAATTGTGACAAAAATTGGAAAATTTTTAAGGGACTTTGAAAAAATTTCAACTGGAATTTTAGCCATTTTTTGACGTGAAATTGTAAACATGTGGACATGGATTTTGAAAATTCTAGAGAGAATTTTAAAAGCTTCAAGAGAATTTCAACATTTTTGAGAGGGATTTGAAAAGTTTCAATGGGAATGGGAAGAATTGGGACAAAAATGGGAAAATTTTTAAGGGACTTTGAAAAAATTTCAACTGGAATTTTAGCAATTTTTTGACGTGAAATTGTAAACATGTGGCCATGGATTTTGAAAATTCTAGAGAGAATTTTAAAAGCTTCAACAGAATTTCAACAATTTTGAGAGGGATTTGAAAAGTTTCAATGGGAATGGGAAGAATTGGGACAAAAATTGGAAAATTTTTAAGGGACTTTGAAAAAATTTCAACTGGAATTTTAGCCATTTTTTGACGTGAAATTGTAAACATGTGGCCATGGATTTTGAAAATTCTAGAGAGAATTTTAAAAGCTTCAAGAGAATTTCAACAATTTTGAGAGGGATTTGAAAAGTTTCAATGGGAATGGGAAGAATTGGGACAAAAATTGGAAAATTTTTAAGGGACTTTGAAAAAATGTCAACTGGAATTTTAGCCATTTTTTGACGTGAAATTGTAAACATGTGGCCATGGATTTTGAAAATTCTAGAGAGAATTTTAAAAGCTTCAACAGAATTTCAACAATTTTGAGAGGGATTTGAAAAGTTTCAATGGGAATGGGAAGAATTGGGACAAAAATTGTAAAATTTTTAAGGGACTTTGAAAAAATTTCAACTGGAATTTTAGCCATTTTTTGACATGAAATTGTAAACATGTGGCCATGGATTTTGAAAATTCTAGAGAAAATTTTAAAAGCTTCAACAGAATTTCAACAATTTTGAGAGGGATTTGAAAAGTTTCAATGGGAATGGGAAGAATTGGGACAAAAATTGGAAAATTTTTAAGGGACTTTGAAAAAATTTCAGCTGGAATTTTAGCCATTTTTTGACGTGAAATTGTAAACATGTGGCCATGGATTTTGAAAATTCTAGAGAGAATTTTAAAAGCTTCAACAGAATTTCAACAGTTTTGAGAGGGATTTGAAAAGTTTCAATGGGAATGGGAAGAATTGGGACAAAAATTGGAAAATTTTTAAGGGACTTTGAAAAAATTTCAACTGGAATTTTAGCCATTTTTTATGTGAAATTGTAAACATGTGGACATGGATTTTGAAAATTCTAGAGAGAATTTTAAAAGCTTCAAGAGAATTTCAACAATTTTGAGAGGGATTTGAAAAGTTACAATGGGAATGGGAAGAATTGGGACAAAAATTGGAAAATTTTTCAGGGACTTTGAAAAAATTTCAACTGGAATTTTAGCCATTTTTTGACGTGAAATTGTAAACATGTGGACATGGATTTTGAAAATTCTAGAGAGAATTTTAAAAGCTTCAAGAGAATTTCAACAATTCTGAGAGGGATTTGAAAAGTTTCAATGGGAATGGGAAGAATTGGGACAAAAATTGGAAAATTTTTAAGGGACTTTGAAAAAATTTCAACTGGAATTTTAGCAGTTTTTTGACGTGAAATTGTAAACATGTGGACATGGATTTTGAAAATTCTAGAGAGAATTTTAAAAGCTTCAACAGAATTTCAACAATTTTGAGAGGGATTTGAAAAGTTTCAATGGGAATGGGAAGAATTGGGACAAAAATTGGAAAATTTTTCAGGGACTTTGAAAAAATTTCAACTGGAATTTTAGCCATTTTTTGACGTGAAATTGTAAACATGTGGACATGGATTTTGAAAATTCTAGAGAGAATTTTAAAAGCTTCAAGAGAATTTCAACAATTTTGAGAGGGATTTGAAAAGTTTCAATGGGAATGGGAAGAATTGGGACAAAAATTGGAAAATTTTTAAGGGACTTTGAAATAATTTCAACTGGAATTTTAGCAGTTTTTTGACGTGAAATTGTAAACATGTGGACATGGATTTTGAAAATTCTAGAGAGAATTTTAAAAGCTTCAACAGAATTTCAACAATTTTGAGAGGGATTTGAAAAGTTTCAATGGGAATGGGAAGAATTGGGACAAAAATTGGAAAATTTTTAAGGGACTTTGAAAAAATTTCAACTGGAATTTTAGCAGTTTTTTGACGTGAAATTGTAAACATGTGGCCATGGATTTTGAAAATTCTAGAGAGAATTTTAAAAGCTTCAAGAGAATTTCAACAATTTTGAGAGGGATTTGAAAAGTTTCAATGGGAATGGGAAGAATTGGGACAAAAATTGGAAAATTTTTCAGGGACTTTGAAAAAATTTCAACTGGAATTTTAGCCATTTTTTGACGTGAAATTGTAAACATGTGGCCATGGATTTTGAAAATTCTAGAGAGAATTTTAAAAGCTTCAACAGAATTTCAACAATTTTGAGAGGGATTTGAAAAGTTTCAATGGGAATGGGAAGAATTGGGACAAAAATTGGAAAATTTTTAAGGGACTTTGAAAAAATTTCAACTGGAATTTTAGCCATTTTTTGACGTGAAATTGTAAACATGTGGCCATGGATTTTGAAAATTCTAGAGAAAATTTTAAAAGCTTCAACAGAATTTCAACAATTTTGAGAGGGATTTGAAAAGTTTCAATGGGAATGGGAAGAATTGGGACAAAAATTGGAAAATTTTTCAGGGACTTTGAAAAAATTTCAGCTGGAATTTTAGCCATTTTTTGACGTGAAATTGTAAACATGTGGCCATGGATTTTGAAAATTCTAGAGAGAATTTTAAAAGCTTCAACAGAATTTCAACAGTTTTGAGAGGGATTTGAAAAGTTTCAATGGGAATGGGAAGAATTGGGACAAAAATTGGAAAATTTTTAAGGGACTTTGAAAAAATTTCAACTGGAATTTTAGCCATTTTTTATGTGAAATTGTAAACATGTGGACATGGATTTTGAAAATTCTAGAGAGAATTTTAAAAGCTTCAACAGAATTTCAACAATTTTGAGAGGGATTTGAAAAGTTTCAATGGGAATGGGAAGAATTGGGACAAAAATTGGAAAATTTTTAAGGGACTTTGAAAAAATTTCAACTGGAATTTTAGCCATTTTTTGACGTGAAATTGTAAACATGTGGACATGGATTTTGAAAATTCTAGAGAGAATTTTAAAAGCTTCAACAGAATTTCAACAATTTTGAGAGGGATTTGAAAAGTTTCAATGGGAATGGGAAGAATTGGGACAAAAATTGGAAAATTTTTAAGGGACTTTGAAAAAATTTCAACTGGAATTTTAGCCATTTTTTGACGTGAAATTGTAAACATGTGGCCATGGATTTTGAAAATTCTAGAGAGAATTTTAAAAGCTTCAAGAGAATTTCAACAATTTTGAGAGGGATTTGAAAAGTTTCAATGGGAATGGGAAGAATTGGGACAAAAATTGGAAAATTTTTCAGGGACTTCGAAAAAATTTCAACTGGAATTTTAGCAATTTTTTGACGTGAAATTGTAAACATGTGGACATGGATTTTGAAAATTCTAGAGAGAATTTTAAAAGCTTCAAGAGAATTTCAACAATTTTGAGAGAGATTTGAAAAGTTTCAATGGGAATGGGAAGAATTGGGACAAAAATTGGAAAATTTTGAAGGGACTTTGAAAAAATTTCAACTGGAATTTTGGCAATTTTTTGACGTGAAATTGTAAACATGTGGACATGGATTTTGAAAATTCTAGAGAGAATTTTAAAAGCTTCAACAGAATTTCAACAATTTTGAAAGGGATTTGAAAAGTTTCAATGGGAATGGGAAGAATTGGGACAAAAATTGGAAAATTTTTAAGGGACTTTGAAAAAATTTCAACTGGAATTTTAGCCATTTTTTGTCGTGAAATTGTAAACATGTGGACATGGATTTTGAAAATTCTAGAGAGAATTTTAAAAGCTTCAACAGAATTTCAACAATTTTGAGAGGGATTTGAAAAGTTTCAATGGGAATGGGAAGAATTGGGACAAAAATTGGAAAATTTTTAAGGGACTTTGAAAAAATTTCAACTGGAATTTTAGCCATTTTTTGACATGAAATTGTAAACATGTGGCCATGGATTTTGAAAATTCTAGAGAGAATTTTAAAAGCTTCAACAGAATTTCAACAATTTTGAGAGGGATTTGAAAAGTTTCAATGGGAATGGGAAGAATTGGGACAAAAATTGGAAATTTTTTAAGGGACTTTGAAAAAATTTCAACTGGAATTTTAGCCATTTTTTACGTGAAATTGTAAACATGTGGACATGGATTTTGAAAATTCTAGAGAGAATTTTAAAAGCTTCAACAGAATTTCAACAGTTTTGAGAGGGATTTGAAAAGTTTCAATGGGAATGGGAAGAATTGGGACAAAAATTGGAAAATTTTTAAGGGACTTTGAAAAAATTTCAACTGGAATTTTAGCCATTTTTTGACGTGAAATTGTAAACATGTGGCCATGGATTTTGAAAATTCTAGAGAGAATTTTAAAAGCTTCAAGAGAATTTCAACAATTTTGAGAGGGATTTGAAAAGTTTCAATGGGAATGGGAAGAATTGGGACAAAAATTGGAAAATTTTTCAGGGACTTTGAAAAAATTTCAACTGGAATTTTAGCCATTTTTTGACGTGAAATTGTAAACATGTGGCCATGGATTTTGAAAATTCTAGAGAGAATTTTAAAAGCTTCAAGAGAATTTCAACAATTTTGAGAGGGATTTGAAAAGTTTCAATGGGAATGGGAAGAATTGGGACAAAAATTGGAAAATTTTTAAGGGACTTTGAAAAAATTTCAACTGGAATTTTAGCCATTTTTTGACGTGAAATTGTAAACATGTGGCCATGGATTTTGAAAATTCTAGAGAGAATTTTAAAAGCTTCAAGAGAATTTCAACAATTTTGAGAGGGATTTGAAAAGTTTCAATGGGAATGGGAAGAATTGGGACAAAAATTGGAAAATTTTTCAGGGACTTTGAAAAAATTTCAACTGGAATTTTAGCAATTTTTTTATGTGAAATTGTAAACATGTGGCCATGGATTTTGAAAATTCTAGAGAGAATTTTAAAAGCTTCAACAGAATTTCAACAATTTTGAAAGGGATTTGAAAAGTTTCAATGGGAATGGGAAGAATTGGGACAAAAATTGGAAAATTTTTAAGGGACTTTGAAAAAATTTCAACTGGAATTTTAGCCATTTTTTGACGTGAAATTGTAAACATGTGGCCATGGATTTTGAAAATTCTAGAGAGAATTTTAAAAGCTTCAACAGAATTTCAACAATTTTGAGAGGGATTTGAAAAGTTTCAATGGGAATGGGAAGAATTGGGACAAAAATTGGAAAATTTTTAAGGGACTTTGAAAAAATTTCAACTGGAATTTTAGCCATTTTTTGACATGAAATTGTAAACATGTGGCCATGGATTTTGAAAATTCTAGAGAGAATTTTAAAAGCTTCAAGAGAATTTCAACAATTTTGAGAGGGATTTGAAAAGTTTCAATGGGAATGGGAAGAATTGGGACAAAAATTGGAAAATTTTTAAGGGACTTTGAAAAAATTTCAACTGGAATTTTAGCCATTTTTTGACGTGAAATTGTAAACATGTGGCCATGGATTTTGAAAATTCTAGAGAGAATTTTAAAAGCTTCAAGAGAATTTCAACAATTTTGAGAGGGATTTGAAAAGTTTCAATGGGAATGGGAAGAATTGGGACAAAAATCGGAAAATTTTGAAGGGACTTTGAAAAAATTTCAACTGGAATTTTAGCCATTTTTTGACGTGAAATTGTAAACATGTTGAAGTGGATTTTGAAAATTCTAGAGAGAATTTTAAAAGCTTCAACAGAATTTCAACAATTTTGAGAGAGATTTGAAAAGTTTCAATGGGAATGGGAAGAATTGGGACAAAAATTGGAAAATTTTTAAGGGACTTTGAAAAAATTTCAACTGGAATTTTAGCCATTTTTTTGACGTGAAATTGTAAACATGTGGACATGGATTTTGAAAATTCTAGAGAGAATTTTAAAAGCTTCAAGAGAATTTCAACAATTTTGAGAGGGATTTAAAAAGTTTCAATGGGAATGGGAAGAATTGGGACAAAAATTGGAAATTTTTTAAGGGACTTTGAAAAAATTTCAACTGGAATTTTAGCCATTTTTTGACGTGAAATTGTAAACATGTGGCCATGGATTTTGAAAATTCTAGAGAGAATTTTAAAAGCTTCAACAGAATTTCAACAATTTTGAGAGGGATTTGAAAAGTTTCAATGGGAATGGGAAGAATTGGGACAAAAATTGGAAAATTTTTCAGGGACTTTGAAAAATTTCAACTGGAATTTTAGCCATTTTTTGACGTGAAAATTGTAAAACATGTTGAAGTGGATTTTTGAAAAATTCTAGAGAGAATTTTAAAAGCTTCAAGAGAATTTCAACAATTTTTGAGAGGGATTTGAAAAAGTTTTCAATGGGAATGGGAAGAATTGGGACAAAAATCGGAAAATTTTTAAGGGACTTTGAAAAAATTTCAACTGGAATTTTAGCCATTTTTGACGTGAAATTGTAAACATGTGGCCATGGATTTGAAAATTCTAGAGAGAATTTTAAAAGCTTCAACAGAATTTCAACAATTTTTGAGAGAGATTTGAAAAGTTTCAATGGGAATGGGAAGAATTGGGACAAAAATTGGAAAATTTTTAAGGGACTTTGAAAAAATTTCAACTGGAATTTTAGCCATTTTTTTGACGTGAAGTTGTAAAACATGTGGGCCATGGATTTTGAAAAATTTCTAGAGGAGAATTTTAAAAAGCTTCAAGAGAATTTCAACAATTTTTGAGAGGGATTTGAAAAAGTTTCAATGGGAATGGGAAGAATTGGGACAAAAAATTGGAAAAATTTTTCAGGGACTTTGAAAAAATTTCAACTGGAATTTTAGCCATTTTTTGACGTGAAATTGTAAACATGTGGCCATGGATTTTGAAAATTCTAGAGAGAATTTTAAAAGCTTCAAGAGAATTTCAACAATTTTGAGAGGGATTTGAAAAGTTTCAATGGGAATGGGAAGAATTGGGACAAAAATTGGAAAATTTTTCAGGGACTTTGAAAAATTTCAACTGGAATTTTAGCAATTTTTTTATGTGAAATTGTAAACATGTGGCCATGGATTTTGAAAATTCTAGAGAGAATTTTAAAAGCTTCAACAGAATTTCAACAATTTTGAAAGGGATTTGAAAAGTTTCAATGGGAATGGGAAGAATTGGGACAAAAATTGGAAAATTTTTAAGGGACTTTGAAAAAATTTCAACTGGAATTTTAGCCATTTTTTGACGTGAAAATTGTAAACATGTGGCCATGGATTTTGAAAATTCTAGAGAGAATTTTAAAAGCTTCAACAGAATTTCAACAATTTTTGAGAGGGATTTGAAAAGTTTCAATGGGAATGGGAAGAATTGGGACAAAAATTGGAAAATTTTTAAGGGACTTTGAAAAAAATTTCAACTGGAATTTTAGCCATTTTTTGACATGAAATTGTAAACATGTGGCCATGGATTTTGAAAATTCTAGAGAGAATTTTAAAAGCTTCAAGAGAATTTCAACAATTTTGAGAGGGATTTGAAAAGTTTCAATGGGAATGGGAAGAATTGGGACAAAAATTGGAAAATTTTTTAAGGGACTTTGAAAAATTTCAACTGGAATTTTAGCCATTTTTTGACGTGAAATTGTAAACATGTGGCCATGGATTTTGAAAATTCTAGAGAGAATTTTAAAAGCTTCAAGAGAATTTCAACAATTTTGAGAGGGATTTGAAAAGTTTCAATGGGAATGGGAAGAATTGGGACAAAAATCGGAAAATTTTGAAGGGACTTTGAAAAAATTTCAACTGGAATTTTAGCCATTTTTTGACGTGAAATTGTAAAAACATGTTTGAAGTGGATTTTGAAAAATTCTAGAGAGAATTTTAAAAGCTTCAACAGAATTTCAACAATTTTGAGAGAGATTTGAAAAGTTTCAATGGGAATGGGAAGAATTGGGACAAAAATTGGAAAATTTTTAAGGGACTTTGAAAAAATTTTCAACTGGAATTTTTAGCCATTTTTTTTGACGTGAAAATTGTAAACATGTGGACATGGATTTTGAAAATTCTAGAGAGAATTTTAAAAGCTTCAAGAGAATTTCAACAATTTTGAGAGGGATTTAAAAAAGTTTCAATGGGAATGGGAAGAATTGGGACAAAAAATTGGAAAATTTTTAAGGGACTTTGAAAAATTTCAACTGGAATTTTAGCCATTTTTTGACGTGAAATTGTAAACATGTGGCCATGGATTTTGAAAATTCTAGAGAGAATTTTAAAAGCTTCAACAGAATTTTCAACAATTTTTGAGAGGGATTTGAAAAGTTTCAATGGGAATGGGAAGAATTGGGACAAAAATTGGAAAATTTTTCAGGGACTTTGAAAAAATTTCAACTGGAATTTTAGCCATTTTTTGACGTGAAATTGTAAACATGTTGAAGTGGATTTTGAAAATTCTAGAGAGAATTTTAAAAGCTTCAAGAGAATTTCAACAATTTTGAGAGGGATTTGAAAAGTTTCAATGGGAATGGGAAGAATTGGGACAAAAATCGGAAAATTTTTAAGGGACTTTGAAAAAATTTCAACTGGAATTTTAGCCATTTTTTGACGTGAAATTGTAAACATGTGGCCATGGATTTTGAAAATTCTAGAGAGAATTTTAAAAGCTTCAACAGAATTTCAACAATTTTGAGAGAGATTTGAAAAGTTTCAATGGGAATGGGAAGAATTGGGACAAAAATTGGAAAATTTTTAAGGGACTTTGAAAAAATTTCAACTGGAATTTTTAGCCATTTTTTTGACGTGAAGTTGTAAACATGTGGCCATGGATTTTGAAAATTCTAGAGAGAATTTTAAAAGCTTCAAGAGATTTCAACAATTTTGAGAGGGATTTGAAAAGTTTCAATGGGAATGGGAAGAATTGGGACAAAAATTGGAAAATTTTTCAGGGACTTTGAAAAAAATTTCAACTGGAATTTTAGCAATTTTTGACGTGAAATTGTAAAACATGTGGCCATGGATTTTTGAAAATTCTAGAGAGAATTTTAAAAGCTTCAACAGAATTTCAACAATTTTGAGAGGGATTTGAAAAGTTTTCAATGGGAATGGGAAGAATTGGGACAAAAATTGGAAAATTTTTAAGGGACTTTGAAAAAATTTCAACTGGAATTTTAGCCATTTTTTATGTGAAATTGTAAACATGTGGCCATGGATTTTGAAAATTCTAGAGAGAATTTTAAAAGCTTCAAGAGAATTTCAACAATTTTGAGAGGGATTTGAAAAGTTTCAATGGGAATGGGAAGAATTGGGACAAAAAATTGGAAAAATTTTTGAAGGGACTTTGAAAAAAATTTCAACTGGAATTTTAGCCATTTTTTGACGTGAAATTGTAAACATGTGGACATGGATTTTGAAAATTCTAGAGAGAATTTTAAAAGCTTCAACAGAATTTCAACAATTTTGAGAGGGATTTGAAAAGTTTCAATGGGAATGGGAAGAATTGGGACAAAAATTGGAAAATTTTTCAGGGACTTTGAAAAATTTCAACTGGAATTTTAGCAATTTTTTTGACGTGAAATTGTAAAACATGTGGCCATGGATTTTGAAAATTCTAGAGAGAATTTTAAAAGCTTCAAGAGAATTTCAACAATTTTGAGAGGGATTTGAAAAGTTTCAATG